>NC_143518.1:47119408-47409408 GCF_031878675.1 Megascapheus bottae | reverse complement strand
TAAGCAATGCACATTCCCTATACCTAGCTAACTTCCTGCTCTCAGCTCTAAAGGCAGCCTGTGTACTTTAATTTTCTCATCTGAAAAAAAAAATGTAGATAGCATCTTCTCTATCTAATCTACAGTTAGTGGAGAAATAGATGCAAGCAAATGGAAAGCACAGCCCTCCAATAACATCGATCTTGCTCCCCACATCCACCGCCAACCCCATCAAAACTGAACTACTGGAAAAAAATCTTAAATATGAGGGATCCCCTCTGTGTATCCTAGGATTTCTCAGAAGCTCAGCACATAAACTAGTTAGTTCTTGGTCCGGGAATGAAAGAATAATAAACCCTGGGGAAGTGAGATTATTTTAACTAGTAAGTTCTCTGCATATTTTCACACTTTAGGCACAATAGGGAGTTTAGCAAGAGGAATTTAAATATGTTAGAAATCAAGAAAATCAGCTTTTTCCTCTCTTGGACATCCAGGTCTTTTTGAATGAGTTTAGAGATTCTTTTCTTCCTTCCTTGGAAAGAGGGAAAACTTTTTGTAGTTAAAGAATTAGATAAAGGACAGGGGATTGGAGCGCAATAATCAACAGTTTGCACTTGGAAATATCTAACAAAGCCAGTACTTCCTTTAAAAAATTAAAGATAAAACAATGATTACTAAAAGTGCATAAAGATAGAAAAAGCACTCTCGACTGTCACGATAGCACTCAATTTACTTCAGCTATATGATTTTTATGCTGAGAATGCTCACTATTTTAAATTTGAAAAACTATCATTGGGAACCAGACAGGGGTGGTTCACACTTGTAATCCTAGCTGTTTAAGAAGCTGAGATCGGATGTTGATCTTGCTACAAGGCCAGCCTAGGAAGAAAAGAGATTTTCATCGCCAATTAACCAACAAAAATCTAGAAGTGGAACTGTGGAAAAAGTCAAAGGGGAACATGAAGCCATGAGTTCAACTCCCAGTGAGCACACACACACACACACACACACACACACACACACACACACACACGCATATCTTTGGAGTGCAAGAAGAAACACATGTATTAAAGTCCAGGTTAAAACTGATCATGAATCCCTTTATTGTCACTGACAGATCTCTGGGATATATAGTCTCTACCCAGGACCAGAGAGATTCAATGCTATGAGATACACCCTGTCTCTTCATCAGGCCAATTACTACAATTCCCTGGATGTCTGTGCAAAAGTTATCATTGCCACTCACTGCAACATTTTGCTCCAAACAATTCACTAATTCAAACTGCAAATCTTTATTATTAAGATTTCCTTTTCCTAAGCAGTAATTCTCTCTGGTTGGGTGGGGAATAGAATGATTGGGTTTTTTTGTTTCTTTTTTTTTTTTCATTACTGGTTATTTATAAGATATCTACTCTAGATTAGTCCTGCATGAGTGACATCCTAAATGGCTCCATTCCACAGCGGTACTCCACTTCTGACGGGAGACTGACAACCTCTACTTACAATGTCTTTCATGGTACACAATGAAGTGTAAAACTGCTAGGGAAAAGCCCATGTTTCAAAACAAACCATCTCCATAATAAGCACTTAAAACACTTTTCATTAATATATTTCTTTGTGTATAAAACAAAAGCCTAATGCTGCAACATGGCCTTTGACAATTTTTAAAAAAAAATAAATACTATTTCAGTTTTTAGCAAGACTGAAATAATGAAAATGTAAGTGAGGTCTGTTTGAAATTTCACCCACATCTATGCTCAATGCTGGCCCATATCGTCTTGTTTGCCACCAAAATATTAAAATTCAATAAAAATGCAAAGGCAAAAACATGAATTAGTAAATACAGAATATCTAACCTTTCCGTCTCAGGTATTAGCAAATGCCTTTGGTCTAGAGAGATACAATCCTGCCTAATCCTTATCTGAATTTGCAATTAAAGACTTCAGAGCCGTAGATATTTGTACACGGTTCTGCACACTGTCCTCCTCTCTTAATTTTAAATAAGTGTACACAAATCAACCTAGGCTACATGTACATTGAAAAGTAAATGTCTAATGTCTAATTAAATAAATCGCAGTGTTTAAAACAGCTAATGATTAGTGCTAGCCTCTGATACCCAGGGATTTTAGGACAGGAGAAAAATGAACACAAATAGTGTTGAAAAGAAACAAGGGAGAAAAGAAAGGAAAGGAGGAGAAAGGAAGGAAGAGAGAAAAAGAGGTAAGGAGGGCAGAAAGGAAAGAGGAAAGGAAAGAGAAAAAGGGAGAGAAAAATGAGGGAGGGAAGGGAAAATGGGGGAGGAAGGAAGGGAGGAAAGTCAGAAGGGGGAAAGGTGAAAGGAAGATTGGAAGGAAGACAGGCAGTGAGGCACAGAGGCAGGCAGGCAGGAAGACAGGAAGGAATGCAGGAAGGCAGGAAGGCAGGCAGGTAAGCAGACAGGTAGGCAGGTAGGGAGGGAGGGAGGGAGGGAGGTAAAAAAGAAGGGAGGGAGAGAAGAGAAAGGGAGGGAGGGAGAAAAAAGGAAGGAAAGAAGAAGAGAGAGAAAGGAAATCTTTGGATAAGCTTGTCACGAAATTAGGATTATTTAATTCCCTAATATAAATAAAAATGCAAGTAAATTCATATTGAACCTCTGCTGCCATATCTCCCTCCTTGGGTCTAAATGTGCTCTGAATTAGATTCCCATTTACTTCCATTAATTGTCATCTCCAATAGAATACTGCAAGAGCTTGGAAATGAAGCACTTCTGAGTTTTCATTTTCAATCTCTCGTGGGCTTCTCTCAGTTTATCGCGAATGAACAATCATGTTGGAAGGGGCTCCGTCTGTTTAATGTCATTAGCGATTGTTTCATAAAACAAACAGCCGCTCTACCATGCGGCTGCAGTTAATCTTAAATCTAAATGTGGCGGCACTCAGGGAGAGCCCAGACATGGTTTGTTCTCACCAATGCAGGTCTCTTAATCTAGTGCAAGTCAAGGCGCTTATCTCTGCTCAGTTCAGACCAGGGATTTCTTTGTCCAAATACTAAACCAAACCCAGTGCACATTATGCATCCAGAATTTCTTTTTCTTTACTTTCTTTTTCCTTTTTTGAACCTCACTGGGCAATTTTTCCCCCAAGTGACTCCAAGCCTACAGTACATTACTTATGGATTGACTATTTTGTAAATATTTTCTCAATACTGGACAAAGTTAAATTCTTTGAGGGGCTGGTGCGTACAAGCCAGGCGTAATCAGGAACTTTACAAATCCCACCTGATAAAAAGCTAAACTGAGAACAGGAACACATTTGGAAACCTGAGGATGTGGAGGTACTGGCAAAGTTAAAGATTTCAGGGGTTTCTGAGCCACAGCAGAGCCTAGTACGCCCACATTAATTAGGCTCCATTATTACCAATGTCAAAAATAACAACTGTCATGATTTAATACTCATTTTGACATGTATGGCCTTGAGCACTTATAGAATATTAATTTTATATTGCATATAATATAGCTTGGTTAAGGTAGTCAAATAATCCCTAAAATTTATTATTTTTATTTCCTCCTAGTAGGTCAGGAAGCTTGAACTCAAGGCCTGGGTACTGTCCCTGAACTAAAGGCTAGCGCTCTATCACTTTGAGACATGGCTCCATTAATGTTTGAGTGGTTAATTGGCACTAAAAGTCTCACAAGGAGGGACCAGGAGTTTGGCCTAGTGGTAGAGTGCTTGCCTAGCATGCATGAAGACCCGGGTTCGGTTCCTCGGTACCTCATACATAGAAAAAAGCTGGAAGTGGTGCTGAGGCTCAAGTGGTAGACCAGCACTATTTACCATAGCAAAGATATGGAACCAACCCAGATGCCCCTCAGTTGATGAGTGGATCAACAAGATGTGGTAATTATACACAATGGAATTCTATGCTGCTATCAGAAAGAACCCAATTGTAAGGAAATGGAAAGACTTAGAAAAAATCATATTAAGTGAAGTAAGCCAGACTCAAAGGAACATAGGCTCAATGGTTTCCCTCATTTGTCATAACCAGTAGAAACTTTGGGCTCTTCTAGCAAAGATTTACAATAGAACAAAACCTAGATACATAAGGCCATATAGTATGTCGCTAAATAAAAGGACCTCCAGGATATAGAAACAAAAGCCACATAATGAGTGATTGTTGTCCTTAATGTACTATGTTATCTCTCATCTCTTTTGCTGTCCCTTGGTTATCTCATATTATTACAGTATTTCACCTTGTTATCTGATATATGGTATGTGTATTTGGTTATTTGAAGTCAGATAGGGAAGGGGGAAAACAAGATGAGGGGCAGGGGTGGAGGAAGGGAAATGGGGACTAAGACATGAAAAAGGGTATCAATGTTTATGAAGTAATGCACCTTCTATCTCGTGAACATAATGTAACCCTTCTATTAATTACAAAAAAAATGTGGAAAAAAAAGTCTCACAAGGACTTTTCTGCCCAGGGTTGGGTTCAAACCACAATCTTCATTTCAGCCTCCTGAGTAATTAGGTGTTGAATCACCAGCACCTGGCTATTATTTCTATGTTTCAATAAAGTAATTGAGGCTTGAGGAACAAGGATTGGAGTTTACCCCCTCTTTCCCCAATCATATAAGATGAGGTCCAGTGGTTTTCAAAGCATAGCTTGCCAGCCATAAGGCCCTTCTAGAACTGGTTATCACACCATACACAAAATTAGCATCTATAATACTCATATATTCTGCAGTTCCTAGGAAATTCTACTTCATAAATTTTTATACTTCTTCCAGCTAGTGTGTCTCAGATTTTTTTGTGGAAGGTACTATTATGATCCTACATGAAAGTTTCCAGGGTCAGAAAGTTCCCTGTTGTCACTCAGGCCTCCATATCTTTCTAGTTTCACCATTATGACTTAACAGTGGGGCTTGAGCCATGTTTTGTGCCAGTGGAAACTTTTTGGGAACAAGTTATGGCACTGTAACCTACCAAGCCTCTTCAGTGTCCCCATGTGCCTCTCCTGGTCTTTCTTCCTTTCAGTAGACATGTAAATGCCCAGTTCATCTTTTGCTGGATTCTTATTCTTGCTGGCTCTTTGTTACTTTTGAATTTTCATTCAAAGGGCTTGAACTCTGTACCTGGGCACTGTTCCTGAACTCTTCAGCTCAAGGCTAGTGCTCTACCATGTTGAGCCATAGCACCAATTCTGGTTTTCTGGTGGTTAATTAGAGATGTGTCTCATGACAGGCCAGGAGCATAGCCTAGTGACAGAGTGCTCACGAAGCCCTGGGTTCGATTCCTGGGTGCCATATACAGAGAAAAAGCCGTAAGTATCTCAAGTGACAGAGCATTATCCTTGAGGAAAAATGTTCAAGGAGAGTGCCAAGGCCCTGAGTTCAAGCCCCTAGATTGACCAAAAGAGAAAAATGTCTCATGAACTTTCTAGCTTAGGCTGACTTTTAACTGCAATCCTCAAATCTCAGTCTCCTGAGTGGCTAGGATTACAGGTATGATCCACCAGCAGCACCCAGCTCCAGAGAGATTTTTTTTTTCCCCAGGGAATCCTATCTCAATCAAAACAGAAGGATTAGGGCAAAGTTCAAGAGTAGAGTGCTTGTCTAATAGGCATAAGGCCCTGGGTTCACAAGACACACAGACAGACGGGCAGATAGATGAATGGATAGATAGCGGATACACACATAGAGAGAAAACAAAGTGAATTCTACCTCCTATTATACTTCATCTTTCTCAAAATACTTGGTATTTTATCTTCTACCCTCCACTTTTTCCTAGGATCAGCTCTGACAGAAAGGATTATTTTATAGAATTAAAGCAAAATCTATATTATCTTATTGGTCAAACAACAACAACAAAAATCTCTTAAAAGTAGGTAACTTCAGTAATAGGAACAAACAAAAAAAGAAAAATTTTAGAAATAATTTTATCTCCTGACTTCAAGTAAATACTTGTTGCACATATAAATGAACGATATCTTATTGATGTATACTATTATTTACCCCCCAAAAATTTTAAACAGAGTGGCTAAAAGGGAAGACTTGGCTTAATATTTGTTCTTTTCCTTTCTAGTATCTGCCCAACAAAGTAACACTTAAGAACAATAGTAATGGCAACAATGAAGTATTTTATAAAGAAGCGAGGCTAAGTGTTTTAACCTGTAGGATCCAGTATGAAAAGTCTGTGCTTCCTGGATAGACTGAATCATGACCTCTTTCTTAAATAATCTAAAAGAACCTTAATTCTTGACCAGTAAGAATGAAGTGATTAGGCTCACTTACAAATGCTTGCTTCCTTTCAACTTACATGCAGTCTCCTTCTATTAGGTTTGTAACTTGGAGCTGTCTAGCTCTTCAATGCATGGTCCAGGTTGCAAGGAATTACTTCCAGACTTTGCAGCCTGAGGGTGTTTATGGAGTTCTTTAGTTGTCTGACTCTTTAGGTGCCACAATAATGGCACATTGTAGTGGCTATTAACAATAGTGACAAGAATACTAGAATTCTGCCAAGTACTTTAGGCCTATTGCTTTATTAATTCTTACCATACTTCAGGTAGGATGTTATGTTATTTAATTACCCTTTTACCTACAAATGGGAAACCAAATGGGCTGTAAATTGCCCATCATCATGCAGCTTCTAAGAGTTTGTAGAAACAGATTAGGCCAGGGCACACTCTTTCAATAATTATTTGGTTTATAAACCTCAAGGCTTGAACTCAGAGCCTCCCACTTTTGCTTGGCTTATTCTATTTTGCTCAAGGCTGGTGCTGTACCACTTGAGCTACAGCTCCACTTCTCCTCTGTGTTTTTTATTGGTTAGTTGGTGATGAGTCTCAGGTTAGTCTGATTTGGTTACCTTCAAAACTTGATCCTTACATCTCAGCCTCATGAGTAGCTATAATTGTTGATGTGAGCCACTGGTATCTGGCATAAACTTAATTCTGGAGACCCAAAATGTTCTTCTCAAAATACACATTAATACAATATATAGTATTATATTAGCTTACAGAAACAAATAGCAAGACCGCTATTTGAGTGAAAGACCCAAGGCGGTAAACTATTGACAGAATGTGCATTTAATAAATGCCTTTTAGATTAAACTAATAGACTATTAAAGAGAATTAATGCCCATGTTGCCTTTTTCTAGTCAGTTTTTATTGCTTTTTTATTATAAAAGAAATTTATAATATATTCTAGATGAAACTAATATTATATATAGTACTATATCCCAGATATGGTATTATGTCTGGGATTATTTTACAATGGGAAATAGGTTTATTTGAAAAATTGGTTGAGAGTTCTGAGTTCTTCATTTTTTTTGTCTTATATGTATTAAACTTTCACATACTTTTAATTAAAATGTACATAATGTGGCTATTTTAGGATTTTGCATGAAGTAGTACAACACCAGAAAAATCCCTGAGAAAAATATGAAACTCTATTTGGAAGAAACAAAACAACAAAACCCAAGTCTTTTTTCTTACTACAATGATTATACTAATCTCAAGTGTTTTCCACTTTGAAAATTCCATTTTAGTCCCACTTCTGACTAAGAAAGATAGGAGAAGATAAACAGAAGGGAGGAAAGAGCAAGAAGAGAGAGAAAGAGAATGGAGGATACCTAAAAGCAAATCATCAGAGAAAACCATTTACAAAGTTCACATCTGTTTAGTGATTTTAGCTAGTTAAAAATCAATAATTTTCTCTCTTGCTATTTTAAACTTCAATTCTTTTTTTTTTTTAAAGAATGTACACTCATCCTATTCAGGTTAATCCACTAACATAAAGCACCAAGCTTCGGTTTTTTACTCTGCACAGGCTAAGAGTACCCTGCAGGTGTACAGGTGGAACGAACTCAGCAATGGCCCAAAGCAAAGACCAGCTCTAGGTACAGGGCTCTGGTCATCTGTAAGACAGAAATATTAATGACTCAGATAGGGAAAGGGTGGGTAGCTGTAACAGTCAAAATGCATCTTAGAATGTTGGGCTCTGAATAAAAATTCCAGACAAATCTGGGGAAATAACATGTGAAACAACTTTAAGTCAGATTGAAATAAATGCCATAACAGTCCAAAGTAATGTCCTGTAATGGTATTCCCATAGTTCTTATCAACCCCTGGAATTCTTATTAAGCTTTCAGATCTCTGGATCCCAGGTCAGATCGACAGGGCAATAATCCTCTATAGGTTTTGGAGATCTATATATTTGTATTTTCCTACAAATTCCCTAATTGATGTGTGTGTGTGTGTGTGTGTGTGTGTGTGTGTGTGTGTGTGTCTGTGTGTCAGTGTATGTTCACTAAAAGTTGAAAAATCTCTAAGAGGAAGAAAGAAGCCTCCTATCACTAGAGGCCCCAACAGGAAGAGAATGGCACATACAAACTGAAATACTACTAGGAGAGCTAACATGCAGAAGGACTGTAAGAGGTTGAATTGCAATATATAGGGGAATCACAGTGGGGAGTGGAGGGAAAGAGGAAGAGGGAGAGGGAAGAGCAAGTAAACCCCAGGCAGAGAATCAGGGGCCCAAGGAAAGATGGGAGAACCTGGGTAAGGAAGCACTGTTGTTCATTCTCCTTCCTTCCTGAAAGCGATGGCCTCTTCTGATTGAGGCTAAGAGCCATATATATTTGGTGGGCAGTGGGGTAATCTGGAATTGATATAAACACTTTGTTCTCATTTTTCTCTTACTGAATCTTCCCACTGGCCTTCTGGGAGCTCCATAGACATGGCCTGCAGAGTTGCTGCCTTGGAAGAGTGTATCCATGGGAGAGGCGAAGTGCTGACTGAGAGGTCGGTGGGGGTGAAAAAGTATCACTAATAAAACAGTTATTGAAGTTGAGAACATTTTAACTTCAGTTTTGGTGAATGAAAAGTGCTCTGTTTCCAGTGCCTGCATTACAGTCTAGTATTCTAATGACCATGCATACATTATGTAGTTTTATGCTCAAGGTGGCCTCAAAACACAGGCTCTCTCACCACTCACCTCACTGAGAAAGAATCATTAGTAAGGAAGGTTAACGTAGCTGCCTAAGGTTATAGCTAGTTAGCAGCAAGCTGGGAAATCTAAACAAGTTGCTCCCTGGGACTCGTGAGGACAGTGCTCTCTCCAAAGCAGTTTTCATGGGGTGTTTTGAGCTGAGAGAAGAATATGAGCCAAACAAGAGGAAATGCAAGTGCTCTGTGTGAAAAAACCTGAAACAGGGAGGTATAACCATCCAGTAAGGAGACAAAAGTGGGGAGAGAGGAAGAGGGAAGATGGAGAAGAGAGAAGGGAGAGAGTGAGACAGAAAGGAGACGGGGAGAAAGGGAAAAGGGGAGAGAGACAGGGAGAGGGAAAGGGAGGTGGAAGTCTGCTGAGTCCTATCTTGGAGTTGTTCTTTCTCATCCTGGCAGTGTGGCACTCCCCTGCCCTACAAAGCCTTTGAACAAGCTGCTCCCACAACAGTGGGACTGAGCTAATCCCCAGACTTTAGCTGAACTCCACATGCTGAGCTGGAAGACAGCTTTATTGTTACTCACAAATGGAGTATTACAGATCCCTGGTTCTTTTTCACCTTTCATTTCTTGCTACTGATATAACTTTTTATGTCAGTAGCAATAGAAACACAAACTCAAAATATCTCAGGGCAGTGAAGGTAAAAATAGAATGTAATAGTAAAGGAAAGCAATCTTCGACACAGATCTTGTAAAGTGAGCCTGTAGGGGTTTGATCTCTTCATTCAGCAAATCTGTCCTTACGGAGAATTGTGCCCATGTAAACCGGTGACAGAAGACCCAATCCTTATGATTAAGATAGTATTAGATCCCCCTCCCTCTGGTCTTTGCTCAATAAATTCTAAGCCAACTACAAGGATGAAAATAACTCCTCGAATGAGCTGTCTGAATTTATAGCTGCTCTTGTTGGGGCACTGAGGAGGTACAATTATGTCAAAATGTATATGTCGAAGGAATCATACCAGGAAAAGGACTGAGTAAAATGTTCATGGGAAGTAGGTGGAAACCTACCATTATCCTTCTATTTTAAATTTTAAATTTGTTTGTTAGTTGAACAAAGGGTTTTTTTTTTTTGTTGTTTTGTTTGTTTGTTTGTTTTTGCCAGTCCTGGGCTTGAGCTCAGGGCCTGAGCACTGTCCTTGGACTTTCTCAAGGCTAGAGCTCTACCACTTGAGCCTCAGCACCACTTCTGGCTTTTTTCTATGTATGTGGTACCAAGGAATGGAACCCGGGTCTTCATGCATGCTAGGCAAACACTTTAACCACTAGGCCAAATTCCCGGCCCAAACAAAGGGGTCTTATTGTGGTGATTTCATGTGTAAATATACTGTACCCCAATGAAAATCACCCTGTTTTGCATTTCCTCCTTCTCTTGTCCTAAAGTAGTTCCAGTGTTCCATTTTCATACATGTGTATGTCATACTTCACCCATGTTCATCTCTTCTTTACACTCTTCCTTAGCCTTCTTTCCCTTCCTACAGGTACCTACACCCCAAAGAAAGAACTGATTTATAACAAACTTATCTATAAGGAACATAGTCATGTCTTTGCTTGTCTTTCATTTTATTAAGGCCTAAAAAATAAATGATAACAATGCTAGATTTTATAATGTAACTTGGAAGTCTAAGTTGGCATCACCACTGCGGAAATCAGTATGGAGGTTCCTTAAAAACTTGAATATTAGCCAGATGTGGTGGGTCATGCCTGTAATTCTCACTATTCAGGAGGCTGAGATCTGAGGATTGCAGTTCAAAGCAAGCCCAGGCACTAATGTTCATGAGACTCTTATCTCCAATTAACCACTAGAAAACTAGAAGTGGCACTGTGGCTCAGAGGGTAGGGCAGTAGCCTTGAACTGAAAAGCTCAGGGACAGCGCCCAGGCCAAGTTCAAGACCCACAACTGACAAAAGCAAACAAGTAAACAAACAAACAAAACTTGAACATAGAACTAACTTATGTGATCCTGTCCAATATGGGATGTGTATACAAAAGAATGCAAGTAAACATGTAGTCCTGATACCAGCACATACTTTTTTACAACAGTACTATTCATAATAGCCCAGATATGGGATCAGCTTTGGTGTCCATCAAGCAGTAAAAGGCTAAACGTACATGTTACTTATTTCCACACGCCTTACTATTTTCCTCATTCTCACAATTGCAGTCCAAGAAAGAAGATTACTAAGACTGAAGATAGAGAAGGAGGGGAGGAGGGGGAAGAGGGTAAAACAAAGAGGAGGAGAAAGAAATGGAGGAAAAGATGTTTCAATTATTTAGTAGAATGTCCCCCAATGCTGTATGTCTTGTTGGGAAACATACTCTATGGGCTTCAGTCCTGAAACATTTCAGTACTTTAAAATTCTTCTTTTGACTTTCCTTTACTTCCTAAGAAAACCAGTATAATAGTAGACATAATGTCATTACACTTTTAGTTTCTTATTTTCCTGTGCATCCAAAGCTGAACCATGAACATTGAACTAACATTGCATTTGTATGAAGAGAAAGTCGAGTCTTTTGAGTACACTCTGTGACCTATCACTGATCTCAACAGTTCTGCTCTCTGGGGTCAGACATGACTCAGACCAAATGCCTTTGGCTGTAGACCCAGCATTTTCTATCCATTATTCAGTTAGTGTAGACATTATATATTTGATTGTAGTTATTACATAATCTCTTTTCCGATCTAAATCAATTTCTTTTTCCCTATATATAAAAACCTGATGAAGCTTCAATCACTTATTGTCATTGAGCTTCACAAACAGAAGGGTTCTTAAATTTATAGGATCCATCTCTGTAAGAGGTGTGAAAATGGAGGGTGAATCAGAGAGAGGCAATAGTTCAAGGTCATAATAATTAGTGAGCTTGACTTGAGATGTTAAGTTTAATTCTTCTCATCATGATGACTCAGCACATTGGAGTTGTCCCATCTTTCTTGAGGCCTTGAAAGTCACATTGGCTTTTTAAAAAGAAAAGAAAAGATAAAACAAACAAATAAAACAGGAGTGGGTGCTGGCTAGAATACCAAAGATTCTATTTCTGGATACAAAGGGAAATTTTTATTATAAATTCTGCTTTTGTCATAGAAAACAAACGAGGAATCATTCCCCTTTCCCTTCCATGCTAACATTCAGAGCTAACTCCTGTGGACATTTTCAGGTATGTCCTTCCTAGTAGAGGGGAATTTTTGAACGTGTCTAAAATGCCACCAAGATAGGTTAACCTTAATCTAATCACCTGCAGTGTTTATCACCGGCTCCAGTAACAATGAGTTTAAAGGTATTTGAATAACAAGATACTGGGTTTGTTTTTTTGTCAGCTGTAGCTCCATGATGTCTGTAATTTGGAATATATCTCATGGTGGAAAAATATAAGCAATCTTTAAGCCTTTGATTGTTACGAGTACCGTTTACTTAAGCAGATGCATAACTTGTACAATGCAGAGCCGAGAGCTAAGCAGCAATCAGTCACACGCCTGTGGCTAGGTGAAGTGTGAATGGCACAGGACAGTCTTTCACGTGGTTTCCCGCTCCAAAGGAATTTTCTCTTGGCTTTTATTTTATCCTGGACTTTACAAATTAAGCATGCATTTTGATCTGGGGGACCAGAAGTATGGACAGGATGAATAGGGGAAGTTGTAGAATATCATACAAAGAACAAAATGTTAATTGATTTTGTTCATGAATCATTTTTTTATAAGAGGACAATAAACAAACAGCCACATCTAAGATTGCTAGAATAAAACAAAACCAAAAACAACACACACACACAACCTAAAAGTCAAGATAGAAGCCAATAAAATTTTTACATCTAACTAAATTTTCATATGCTTTTCAAAAAGCATATGAGGTTGGCCCACATTGTGGAGGATAATTGTCTTTCACCATCACAAAAGTGTTAAAAATGGCCAGGAGTTTAGCCTAGTGGTAGAGTGCTTGCCTAGCATGCACGAAGACCCATGTTCGATTGCTCGGTACAACATACATAGAAAAAAGTACTGGGACTCAAATGGTACAACTCTAGCCTTGAGAAAGTCCAAGAACAGTGCGTAGGCCCTGAGTTCGAGCTCAGGACTGGCAATAAATAAATAAGTAAATCTTTAAAAAAAAGGGTTAAAAGTACAGTAATCCCACTTTTCAGTTGAAGAAACAAGTTCAGAAATTGTTCTGTGATCAGAGAAAAGCCATCTGGTAAGAAATATACAGAATTCCTACACATTCAGGAATGTGTTAATCCAAAGACCCATGCATATCCTATGACTATAATAAAATATTCCTCTACCATTGAAAAAGGATTGCTTTAGAATTTCAAGGACAAACTTTGCTTTAATACCTTAATAATGTCTGTAATGTCCTCATACTATCCTTTAGGAAACATATGTTTAGGAGGAAACTGTCTTATCTTTATCTATTGGCTATCAGTAAATTATACAATAAAATATTATGTCCATAAGTTTCAGTAGATCAATTTTAGAAAAAAATCATTTTTCTAGTTTCACAAAGACCATTAAAGGCTTTGGATTTTAAGCAAAAATATACTACCATAACTATAATTTTTTTGAGCCATGAAAGATACCGTAGCATGTTACTAGAGTGAATAATCTAAGTACATACAGAGCAGGCCCCTAGCTATTATAAGTCAGCCTGAGTGCTTGTACATTGGTCCAAGAAAACAAATATAAGATTACTGGAATATTTTAAATAGCAATGGGAATTGTGGGCTAAATAGATATACACTCTAGTAATGACGATATAGATACACATGATAACGTGATAAGCTAAAGATAAGTTGCCAGGAACTTTGAAATGATTGGTAATGGAGGTATAAATTTAGTCAAGTTGAATTTGATATGCAGGAGTGACATCTGAATTGAAGTAGCTTGGAATGGGAAATTAAATGATGATATAAGATGGTTTAGAAATTACTACTTCAGATTTTTCCTACAGATACTGGGTAGATAATACCATCATATCATTAAGAAAGATGATGGAGAAACAGAAAAGGAATATCAACTATGAATATATCTACTAGCTGAGATCAGGAAGAATACCAGTCAAGGAAACAGAAGTGAAATAGAGTATAACCAAAAGAGCAAAGAGAATCTAGGTGAAATGTTGAGAGAGGATTTTTGTTTTTTGTTTTTTTCTCAGTTGTGGGGCTTTAACTCTGGGCCTTGAACTCTGGGCATGGTGCTGTCCCTGAGCTCTTTAGCTCAAGGCTACCACCCTATCCCTGGAGCCACTGGAGCCACAGCATCACTTCTGGTTTTCTAGTGGTTAATTGGAGATAAGAATTTCAGGGCCTTTAGTGCCCAGGCTGGCTTTGAACCGTGATCCTCAGCTCTCAGCCTCATGGGTAGCTAGAATTACAAGAATGAGCCTCTATGCCTGGCAAGAAGTTTTATGATATAAAACACAGCAGACAACTAAAAATAAATAAAATATAAAAAGAGAAACACAAAGTTTAGCAGTAGCAAAACAGCTTAGCAGTAGCAAAGTGCTTGAGATTTGTTAGTGGGCTGATAGTTCAATGAATATCAATTGCCGTGAAGAAATCTAACGGCACGAAGAAACAATCAAGCAGAATTGCCTCAAGAAAACAGTTGGATGTTCTAAAGCAATTTTTATTACCATACGTTAGTTGTATAAGGAGGGTTTTGTGGTAACATTTCCACACATGTGTACAAGGTACCCCTATCTAACTTCCTCTACCACTTTCCTTTTTCCATCTTAGAACAACTGACCTTGTTTTGTTTTCGTACGTGCACAATAAGTTCCAATAATATTCATACTGTTCACTGTCTTTATTTGCTCTCCCCCTTACATCATTACCCTCACCAAAGCCTGTTTGATTTTCCTGTCATTCATAGTTTTATCCAGGTAGGTGAATTGTGTTCAGGCTTTTCACATAACTTCAGAATGTATTTAGTATATTTAATGTATTTAATATATGCTTTTCTTTTCCTTACACCCCCAACCTTTTATTAATTCACAAACTTTTTTCCATTGAAGTTCATCTCATTTTCACACAGAGTTACAATGTAGTTCATAATTATTAGCCTTCTTTCTTTATCCCTCTCCTTTTGCTCATTCCCTTAAACAGGAACAGGACCATAGTTGGAATCCTGTTGCACACACACACACACACACACACACACACACACACACACACACAGGTATACATGAATATGTATGTTCTCTAGGTTTAGCTTTAACCTCTGAGCAAAAACATGCCATATTTGGCTTTTCAAGCTTTCTTTTCTTGCTGAGTATGAATACTCCAGTTCCACTGACTTTTCTTCACATAACCTGATTTCTTTTTTTTTATGGCTATTATTTCATTTTATGTATGTACCAGTTTTGCCAGCACCATTTGTTGAAAAGTCTAGGTTTTCTCCAATTTAACTTTTGGGATTTTTGTTGAAAATTACATGACTGTAGCTGAATATTTTTTTATTTCTGGCTCTTCTGGTCTCTTGTATTGATCTTCAAGTATCTTTTTGTGCTAGTTCCAAGGTGTTTTTGTTTCAGTAGCTCTGTAGTATAATTTGAAAGTCTGGTAGTATGATGTGTTTGTATATAAATGAGTATGCTCTTTATAACCACTTAAGGATACTTGGACAAGTAAGCAGAGAAAGTATCCTGAGAGCTAATTCCTTTGTTCTGGACTTTCTAGCATTAATTAGTGTTTTTCATGACATAGTCTATAAATGACTGAATCTATTCACTATTATGTGTTCCAACCTCCTGCCAAGGTTCTTTAACATTGGGAATATGTCATCTGTGATTGTTTTTCCTCATACAATGTCTGAAATTACTGTGAAGAATCAGTATTTTTCTTTCTTTTTTTCATTTTATTTTTTATTATCAATATAATGTACAGTTACATTCACCAGATACTTCTCAGACATTGATACCCCTTCTTATGATTTTGTCCCCATTTTTCTCCCCCACCCCTCCCAATTATCTTGTTTTCCCCTTCCCTTTCCTATTTCAAATAAACAAACATATATACAATAGTATTTTTCTTTCCTTGACCACATTTCTACATATACCTGCTTCTCAGATTTTTAAATTTAAAGAGTAATAGAAAAGGAGAAAGTAACAATTAGTATAACAACAAATTAATAGTCAAGAATAGTAAGCATTGAGTACATAAATTCTGTTATATGAATTATCTAATCTCTAAAAACTACATTTTAAAGAACATACACTTGGTTATATTTTGAATATTGCTATTCATAAATTTGTGTCCATTTTGAGAAATTGTTAATGCATTACTAATGAAGCTATACTATAATGACTTATCTATCCATCCATCCATCCGTTACCCACTGTTGCAGTCTTCTCTTTCTCATTCTCCCTCCCTTTCTCCTACCCTCCCTGTCTCTCTTCTTTCTTCCCTTCCATTTCTCCTTCTCCTTCCTCTTCCAGCTTCTTTCCTCCTTTCTTCCATCCTTCACTGCCTACCTTCTTCCCCCTTTTCCTCTTTTTTCCCCGACTTTGACTCACTAAACCTACCTGCTGTATATAAGGTGTTGGATAAGGTAAACAATTATGCTTGATTTATCAATTACACTTTGGTAATAATGATTTCATAGATATATTTTTGATCAAATAAACCAAAGCATCCTATTTTAACTAATAGGAATCTTTAAATGTCCAAATAAATAAAACAATACTTACTTTATCTACTCATTTTGCTCATTTAATAAAGATGCACAATAATTTCTTGACATAAATATACACATATTTATGGTAGTATGTAAAGAAATTCAATTGGAAAATTAAAATAAGACATATTTCTATTTTAATGCCTTATTATCTTTGCCAGAGCCTATGCATAGTTATCTAATAAGTAAAATATGTAGAACAAGAAAGAGGAGCCATGCCCTAAGGGAATTTGTAATATATTCTAATGTATTCTAATGGTGTGTGAAATATACATATAAAGTCAGAATTTGTCAAAATTTTGTAACTGGGAGATGCTGATAACTATGTCCAAGTATGCGTCTAAAAAATTCCTGCCACAGGGAAAAAAAATCACGTCTTTATTTCATGATGTTCATAGACTCTGTTTAAAAGCTTCCTCTGCACTGCTGAGAAAACAATTAACAGGCCTAGAACTACTTAGTAATATATTTAGGAATACTGAACAGCTAGTTTAGTAGGGTTTTTTTTTGCCTATTAGGGTTATAGGCTGTACTGTACTATTTTGCTTGTGATATCATCACATATGCAGGTGTTAACTTATAGTGTTTATTTGTAAAGTCATATTTTCCATTTTTTCCTTTTATAAATCTTTTTAATATATTTTTATTGTAATTAATAGAAGGGTTACATGATATTTGCCAGATAGATAGTGCATTAATTCCCATACATTCATGCCCTTTCCCCATTCATGCCCCATTTCCCTCCCCCCACCCCCACCCCTCATCTTGTTTTCCCCCGTTCCCTATCCAATTTCAAATAACCAAATACAAATATATCCGATATATCAGATACTGTAACAATATGAGATAACCAAGGGACAGCAAAAGAGATGAGAGATAACATAGTACCTTAAGAACAACAATCATTCATTATTATATGGCTTATGTTTCTATATCCTATGGATCTCTAGGATATAGAAACATATTTTGAGATACATTTAAGCCACATCCTCCCCCCCAAAGAATTTGTGGTAATTGGGTGGCCTGAGTTTTGGTCTATAATTTTGACTGACTATGAACACTTATCAGTTCAAAGCTTCTTGGTCCATCTCTTCATAGACAGGGGTTTAAGTCTATGGTACTTCCATAAGGAAGTTCTACCAATTTATATATCAAGGTGGAGCAAGGGAGAGGCTCATGGGATATGGAGTAAAGGAGCCCTTACTAAGCTGAAAAAATTGAATAAAGTCACTTAGTGTTCAATCCAGCAAATGCAAAGCCTATCTGCAGTTCACATGTGAGGTAACAAGATCTACACTGAGTGGCTGTAAAGGCAAACTCCTGTTCCCAATTATGAGACTTTCTAGGCCACTGATCTCAGAGAGAACTCAGAGAGATCTCAGAGAACTCACCCTCCCTCAATGTCACTCTAATGAGGAATTCAGCAGCTTCAGTGTCATGAGAAAGGGTATCAATGTTTGTGAAGTTACGCACCTTCTATCTGGTGAATATAATGTAACCCTTCTATTAATCACAATAAAAATTATTTATTTTTTTTAAAAAGAAAAGTCACATAACCACTTCCAAAAAAACTTACAGGTTTGTAGAGCTTTACCTTTGTACAACAGAAAAAGTGAAAATATCCCAACACAATGCTGTCAATGTGTACATCATTTTAAAACTCAAAATATGTTCTCTGTAATTTCCCAGCATTTAAAGACAGTATCCCTTGCTTGTATAGTTTGAATTATTTGCCAGTGATCCCAGAGAAAGTAAATTTTATATAACTAGATAGTGAGTTATTTTTCTCTTATTAACATCCTCTGGCTTGGGAATTATATTTCCAAATAATTCAGTAATCTGAGTGCCAGATTACTGAAAGAAATGTGCTCCAACAGCAGCACAAGGAACTTTAATGCTGTCGTTTAGTTCTGGGAGGAAAAGAAGCTGTTGTTTGATGTTTCCATAAAAGTAATAATCTTCATGGGGAAGGGGTCAGGGCTTCATTGGTTTCTTAAATAATCATGTACTTTGTTACTGTTTTCATTTTCCATTTATTTAGGTAGAAAACAGGACACGAATAACTCACTTTATCTCTCAATGCAGCTTCTAAGTTGCCCTTGATCTGACATTTGAGCCAAAAGTCAAATGAGGTAATCAAGTATGCAAACAACAATCTCAACCAGAAACTATGAAGTACATAATAATAGTAGTAATAATAATACCTTAGTCTAAAATATAAGTACTTTGCTATAATATTCACAGTGAAAGGACAGTGTAAAATGTTTTTCTTTCAAGAGATAGCAATTTGAAAATTGGGTTTACCAACCAGATAAGAGACTCACCATGGAGTTCATGCATTTTGCACAGAAATATAGCTTGTCTGGCGCTTAAAACTTCCACTAGACATGCACTGATCCAATTTAAGCTGCATCTCATTTTATTTACACCATAGTCTCTCTTGGTATAGAGATAAATCTTACTAAGGGAATTTATTTCTACTGGGTCACCTGAAGACTGTAAGGATCCCTACTTTTGAGAAAATAGTTAATTGTGGTCAACTATGAAAACATTTGTATAAATCTTATGGATAAGCCTAACCAGAAGGAGAGAAAAATGGACTAAAATAAAGAATGAGAGCTTCAACAACCAAAGAGATAAAAACACTATGAATACTCAACATAGAACTTTTAAGATCTCTGTCCAAATAAAAGGACAGAACTATATTTTTCATATATTTTTATTGTAATTATTAGAAGGATTACATTATATTCACCAGATAGAAGGCACATTACTTCACTAACATTGATACCCTTTCTCAGGTCTTAGTCCCCATTTCCCTCCTCCCACCCCACCCCTCATCTTGTTTTCCCCCCTTCCCTATCCTATTTCAAATAATCAAATACACATATATGCAATATATCAGACAACAAGGTAAAATACTGTAACAATATGAGATAACCAAGGGACAGCAAAAGAGATGAGAGATAACATAGTACATTAAGGGCAACAATCACTCATTATATGGCTTTTGTTTCTATATCCTGGAGGTCCTTTCATGTAGTATCTTACTATATGGCCTTATGTGTCTAAGTTTTGCTCTATTGTAAATCTCTGCTAGGAGAACCCAAGATTTCTACTGGTTATGACAAATGAGGGAAACCATTGAGCCCATGTCCCTTTGAGTCTGGCTTACCTCACTTAATATGATTTTTACAACTATATATTTTATATAAGGGGAAGCAGTCAGCCTCCTATCTTTTCTTTGAGAAAGCAGCTGCACACCAGCTTGTTTTGAGGCTAAAAAAGATAAGATGAGCAGTGGGGAATAAAGGATATTAAGAATATCATGCACTTTGGGAACTGAGCAGGCCTTGATAAACCAGGCAAAACAAATGTAAGCAGAAGCCTCATCATAGATAACATGCTAATCACAATATACCCAGGTAATAAAGAGATTTCACAAATAAAATATAGGTGATTATAATAAAAATAATGAAAGTCTAACACTTTGAAGTTTGGCTTATTTACGTATTATTTCCTCATCATTTCTGTTTATGGTGTATTCAGCCACGATATACTGATGCTTGCATTCAAGCCATAGGTTGTAGAGCTGAACAATGATAGAGCTACAATTTGAACCAAAAGGCAGATGTGTTTCCATGAGGATCAGTGCACATGACAGTCTTTCTTTTCTCTTAGTTTCTCATCATCGTTGAAAATGTTACTTGTACTTGAATAAAAAGGTGCTGACACAAACACTGACCTAACTCCAATTTGCCTTCTGCCATCTGTTCCTACATTTATGGTAAAGTTCAGTCTTGCCTCGGATCTAAAATGCTCCTCTTATAAATCTTCTCACTGTTATGTATATGAACAGCCCATCACTCTAGTACCTCTTTGTTCTTTGTCTAGCTAGTTAGCTCTGTAGCTACATAACCTACAGCTGGATGGAGAGCTTGCCTTAACCACTCAATAACTCCAAGTCCAACTGCAACCAGCTCCCTTTTCTGAATTCATTCTTTCCAGTGAACCACACTGTTATCAGTTGCTCAATCTCCCATCATAAGAATGTCTTCTACATAAATAGAATGGAACCCATTGGTTATTTTTACAATACTGTCCCAAGTTGACCACTTAGCTCTTCATCCATTGTCTTGTCGTGGCTATTCTTGCCTTTCACCAGCAGCATTTTAAGTATGATCCTGACAAATGGCCCCAGCTTCTGATCTCACCCCAATTTCATCCAACAAAGCCAGATTGACCACCTTAAATAGGAAGCCCATCCTACCCACCCTTCTCTGGAAATCCCTGAAATAGCTCCCTGTTACTCTTAGCATTAAGGGTGAACTGCTTAATGTGTGTTTAAAGGTCCTTTTTGTCCAGGCCTAAGTCTATATTTAGACTCCGTTCTCACAAACTTCACCTCTCCCTTCCCTACCAATCTCATAAAAACAAATCACAATGACTGTAACCAGTGGCTACAGTTCTCCAACAATCCTCTTCCCTCTCCCAGAACACAACTATTCTTCTCTCCATCCTTGACATAAATTTGCCAGAAATGATCCTAGTAAATGTCAGAACCTCTTCCTTGCTTCTAAAGGTAGCTCACTGGGGAACAAGAGCTAAGCCAATATCTATTCTAGTACTTACCACAAACTATGGTGTATGCACCTGCACGTGTGTGTGTGTGTGTGTGTGTGTGTGTGTGTGTGTGTGTGTGTGTGTGTGTGTGTGTGTGTGTGTTCTGATGCGCGAACTTAGGACCTTGAGCTATCTCTCAGCTGCTTACTCTCAGCTGGCAGTCAACTATTTGAGCCACATGGGCATTTTTCTGGTTAACTAGAGATGGAATACTGTGGACTTTCTGCATGGGCTGGCTTCAAACTGAGACACTCTAGATCTCAAACTCTCAAATAACTAGTATTATAGACATAGATACCAATGCCTGCCTACCATATATTTTTACAAATTTCTGTTCATGTATCTGCATTTTCTCATTAGACTTCATATTCTTGTACAGTTGGGGCTGTTTCATATTCATTATTTAATCCTAGCACAGCTCCTAGTATTGCTTATTAGAGAATAAATAAATCTTACGTGGAGATTTCTACAGACTTGGGTTCATTCCATTATCCAGTATCCAGTAGGTTAGTAGAGACAATACTTGATGGGAAAACCTTTAAATATACCCTTAGAAAGTTAGTCTGTTTATAGCTTTCAGGAGGGAACCTTCCACAACTTCTCAGAGAGGGGGGAAAAAAATCTCAAGGCCTCTACAGGCTGACCAAGTTAAAAGAGGAAATGAGGATGGACAGCTAGCGCTACTGAAACACAAACCTGCATGTCAGGCTAGGACATGGCAGGAGAAGGAACAACTAGCTATAGATGTTCACAACGTGAGCGAATAGTGTGTTCAAAGAAGATGAATGGGAGCCAAAAAAGTAGGAAGATAAAAGTAGGCCCCACTCAGCATTTTTTAACGGCAGGCCTGTCTCCACACCCAGTCATCTCTTAACCTTTTGAAGTTTATCTATCATGGCTTTGAATTTATTCTCCTCTTTTCCCAGCCAGGTAGTCTGGTATGATCTACAGTAAAGAAAATAATTCATGCTGTGTAGCTTGCCTATACAGGCCGTAATCAGCAGTGACGTATTTTGTGACAGTTCTATATAAAAAATGACTAACATAAATAAAATGCATTGTATATTATGGGGTAATAGAATATAAAGCACTGCAGATAGACTCTTCCAGCAGTGAGGATCCAGGATTTAAGTCCATGAGTGATGGCTTTCCAAAGAGAAGCTAAAATTCTGCCTAGCAACTCATCCCATTACCCAGTGGTGGCCCAGCAGTCAAGCTATCAGCCAGCTCAACATGAAGACCACCACGGCGAGAACTCATGAAAAGTCTCCACAAATATTTACGTTATCTAATGGAATATCCAGCATGGTATTTCAGTTTTTATTCCACTCATTTCCTCAAAGGAAGCTTTTCTTTACAACATGTTACAGATGAGTGAAAACAACTGATAAGAACCAATAAGGTTGTGTTTAAAGAGCCAGGGCAAAATCTGAGTTTGAATTTTCTATCACTGAATGAAAACATTCACATTCAAGCCTCATGGAGACACACTTTCCCCCAATCTTTAAAATGAGATCTCAGTCTTATTCATCTCTAAAGTCTCAACTTCTGCCAATGAAATAATCCTATTTCAAGCCATTCACCTTCTTTCTTTTCCTCTTTTTCTTCCTCTCTGCCCTCTTCTCCCTGTGATTTAGCATTTACGATTGTGAATAACCAGACAAATGTATTCTCCTGCGAAGCAGATACACTGCTCAACTTATCCTCTTGTATCGTAGGTTGGTATTTATATCCCTTCCACATTGATGCTGATGTACAAACACACCTTAGCATTGTCTGTTGTCTTAAACTTCAAATAATACCTGCTTCCTGAGCCTGATACCTATCATTTCAAATTAATTAACAGAAGAATGACATGCAGATATTAATTAATGAGTAATTATCTAGCAGACATTTTGGTGCATCTGGTCTCATATCTGAATTTTTTGTTGTTTTGTCAGCCGTGGGGCTTGAACTATGGCCTGGGCTCTATCCCCGAATTCTTCAGTTCAAGGCTACTGCCCCATCACCACTTCCTGTTTTCTGGTAGTTAACTGGAGATAAGAGTCTCATGGACTTTAGTGTCTGGGCTGGCTTTAAAGCAAGATTCTCAAAATCTCAGCGTCCTGAGTAGCTAGGATTAGAGTCATAAGCCATCATGCCCAGCATCTCTGGAAATTTTTAAACTCGCTGAGATCTGGGTCAAAGCCAGATTAGTCAGACAAATCCACGAGACTCTTATCTCCAATTAATCAGAAAAAAAAAAACAACCTTGAAGTGGAGATGTGGCTCAAGTGATAAAATATCAGCAAAGAGCAAAATGCTGAGTAAGAAGATGAGGCCCGAGTTCAAACTTCAGTACTGGCATACAAGATATAAAGAGAATATGATAAGAAAATGTGAGAAAAGCAGAAATGCACATGGAGAGGAGCTGGAAGTTACAATATAAATAACTAGGAACTTAGTTATCCTCAGTCTTTTCCCTGTTTGAGGCAAGAGTGCATCCATGTAGAATGACCCAATTATGGACTGTCATTTTTGGCAATAATAGAACACAATTTCTTGGTAAAAATGGGAAACTGAACAGTATTTCATATACTACAGACACTCTGGGTCAGGTCTTGATCTCTAGGTCACCCCCTGGGACAGTAACGTGTATTTACTTTTTTTTAGTGGACCCCAGTAGGGGTCAGAGGTTTGATTCCCAGTGACCTGATATAGTTTCTGATGAAGGAATACTTAGTAAACCCAATATACTACAGATATAAGAGTGGACCCTTGTTTCTGGCTGAAATATATAGTACATGTGTTTCACAATTTTACTTTAGCAAACTCACCTAATTTATGACTTATTTAATGCAGTTTTTCCAAGGGTGGTAAAAACCATATTTTTAAAAATCAAAGGTAATTTCATAAACAAAAAGGTTAAATTCTCATGCATGTATCACACAGCTTGGTTGATGTGGTAGATTATTATCAGCTGCATGTATGTTGTGGTGTGATTCATTGAAAGTTCCCTTGCTTCAATTTTATCCACGTCAGCTTTTTCAAAAACAAATGGTACTCTGGAAACAATGAAAAAGGTAACATACTTAATTTAGTTGTCAAAATAAAACTTGTACATACATTGAATGGTGACATGTTTTGTCTTTAGCAGAAGGTGAAGAGTGGTAATGGGAAAAATGAATCAAGTATCATTACAGTCACAAAAAGAGTATGAAATAAAATCTAGTTTTAGGTGAGTAGTATTAAAGGGCATGCTAGATATTTTGTGATAAAAATATACCCTACTCCATGTTTTTTCAAGTTATAGAGGCTCATTATCTATTATCCTTACCAGATAGATAGATTTGTGTAATTTTAGAGAGTCAAACTATGCATCCCATGCATTTATGAGTTTTTCATATATCCATACATACCAAAGACCTACTATAGTTGGATAAAACAAATACATTTTTCCTCTGCCTTAAAGGGCATCGAGTTTAGATTAAACTCTTAAGGAAATAACAATATCTGAGTTCATTGTGTTGAGAGAAAGAAATACTGAGAACTGAAGTTTATGACTAACACCTGATAAACATACTGAACTTGAGAGGGCACCCACATTGCTAGACACAATCCTGCCAGTGTCATTAAGCTTCTAGACGAACAGAGTGAAGCAGCTCGGTTGGTCTGAGCATCTGTGACCTTGAACTCAAACACTACTCCACTCAATCCTTAGATGACAACACCAACACAGTGAGTACACACATTAGAACTCCAGAGACAACCCCTTCTTCAGTGGTTATTTAAATTGTATTTGCATCTCTCTTATTGTATGCAGGCTTAAACTTGAACTATACATATAAAATCAAGTAGGATGATATGCTTGTTCCATTTCTCTTATAAAAATCTTCCACTGTTTCCATGAGGGCACTCATCTTTATCGTCTTATCTTTTGTGTGTGCACTTGAATGCATATGCGTGTGTTTGTGTGTGTGTGTGTGTGTGTGTGTGTGTGTGCCTGGATGCAAGGCCAAGATCTTGTCCCTTAGCTTTTTGTTTTTTTGTTTGTTTGTTTTTTTGCCAGTCCTGGGCTTGAGCTCAGGGCCTGAGCACTGTCCTTGGATTTTCTCAAGGCTAGACTAGAGCTCTACCACTTGAGCCTCAGCACCACTTCCGGCTTTTTTCTATGTATGTGGTACTGAGGAATCGAACCCGGGTCTTCATGCATGCTAGGCAAGCACTTTAACCACTAGGCCAAACTCCTGGCCCCTTGTCCCTTAGCTTTTGTGCTCAGGGATGGCTCTCTACCATTTGAATTACAGCTCTACTTCTGGCTTTTTGTTAGTTAACTGGAGATAAGAGTCTCATAAGCTTTCTGCGTGGGCTGGCTTCAAATTATGACTCTGAGATCTCAGACTCGTAAGTAGTTAGTATTACAGGTATGAACCTGTAGCAAGCATTATCTTTTGAATATAATGTACTGAAAATTACTTAAACACATCTTGATGATTTAGTCAAAAAGTTTGAAGATTAAAATGTCTCAGTGGTCACAAGAGGGAAGTCAAGATTAATGCAGCCCAACATTATGAGGACAGTATCAAAGGTTCAGATTTGGTGTTTTATGAATTATGCCAAACAGTTGTCTTAAAATCCCTGAAGTCTTCTTCCATATGAATGGCATCATAATTAACCACTGGTCTAATGCTAAAGATCAAATGAGATTCCAGGGATAAAGCTGCCAGAACCCATACTATTATATGCACTTTATGACACTTTACTATTTCTTGTTTTTCCATAGGTTAATTGAAAATTGTATTAAGAATATCGGTTTAAAAAAAGACCATGTATACATTTATATGACCTGAGATTTTTTAAAAAATTCAAAGAAAAAAGAAAAAAAAAGCCCCATTCAGAGGGCCCATGCATGGGAACTATAGCTCATGTATCTCAGCCAATGATTAAACCTTAATATAACTTGACAGTTTTAATTTTTACATAAATACCACTAGGGCCTATCATTCATATTATGGATTTGAAAGCTTAACAAATGTAATTTAAAACAACAAAGCTGCTTTTGTAAGAAGCACTGTCAATGTGGTGACATTTTCAAAATTGAAAATGCTCAGCATATACAATTTGACATAGAAAAACCCAGTAATTCTTCTCTTTACCTGACAGAAGTGGTGAGAGTTGACCCAGGAATGCCTGGACATTTTAAAAGTTTATTGATAACTTAGGATGGCTTATAAAGCCTATGTTTCTGAAAACATGGAATCACAAATATTTGGGTGCACTGTAAGAGCTAGTCAATATCAGATGTTGCTATAAAACGAAGTCAAGTGCTTATCTAATTGGCATTATTTTCATTTATCAAAGAGAAAGCCAGAGTGGAGGAAGATCTCAGGCTCTGTGCCTTTGTTTCAGATTAGTCCCTTCTAATATCTCTCTTCTTCACAATACAACAAACCACTGAGTGGGAAGGATTTTTACAGGAGAACACATGATAGTTCAGAGGGAAATACTGGGCTAAATGATTTGGTAAGGATAAGAACTAAGATCACAGACGCATGCTCTTCTTCTTGAGTCTTAAGCCAATCGCGGAACTGTGACTCTAGCCCAAGAATTAGAATGTTTTAAGCAAGACAAGGTTTCATATGTTCAAGATGAAATAGTGTAGCTTTCTTTGTGTTGATAATAGAGCTTAAACTCAAGGCTTGAGTGCTGCCCCAGAGTTTTTGTGCTCAAGGATAGTGTTCTGCCACTTTGAACCACAGCACCACTTCTGTTTTGGATATGGTTAACTGGAGACAAGTGCCTTACAGGCTTTCCTGCCCAGGCTGGTTTAGAACTGTGATCCTCAGATCTCATCCTCCTGAGTAACAAGGATTACAGGCATGAGCTATCAGTGCCTGGCTCATATAATTTTCTTTAAAACCAACAATATAGAAAGGTCTTATACTTCTGGTTTTCAGCACTAAATTGAACAACTTAGCAATGTTTTAGACCAACAATTTCATGATACAGCCTCACAGTGCTAAGAACATCACTTAAGAACCTCTCACTCTTTAAGCCCAAATTAAAATCCGTAGGCAATATGGCCATTATCTAAACCGAGAAAGAAATACACATAGTTGTGGATAAGTATACAGAAGAGGATAATTTATTACTGCTTTACCTTCATTATATTCTTAACATTCATTCACCCTCAAAGATTTATTGAACATCTGTGATGGGACAAGGCACTATGTTTGCATGAAGTATGTATACCAGGGGAACAACCAAATACCTCTCTTCTTTTTTGCCAGTCCTGGGGCTTGAACTCAGGGCCTGGGCAACATCCTTGAGCTTTCTCAAGGCTAACATTCTACCCTTGAACCGCAGCAATACTTCTGAATTTTTCTGTGTAGATGGCATCAAGGAATCAAACCCAGGGCTTCATGCTTGCTAGGCAAACACTTTACCACTAGGCTACTCTCCCAGCCCCAAATATCTCTTGTCGATCTTTGCTGGAGAATAAAGCTATAGAGAAATCAATAAATTTACTTAATTTTTCTCTCAAAAGAAGTGGTACCAAAAAATGCAGATAACAGATACCTTATTTACTAGCTTTTCAGAATAACCTTTGAATTCTTACTTGTTCCCAACCTCCAATGACAGACTTAATAATCTGAGCATATATAGAAAAGGGTTCCTGAACAAGTCAATCAACCTCAGTTCATGGTGTTTGCATTCTAATCACTAAGCCAAATATACTGTCATAGTTCAAAAGAGCTTATATCTTAGTGGACTAACTGAAGCAAGTAAAAAAAAAGCCAGTCGATATATATATATACTACCTCTAGTGCCCTAATGCAGGAAATATCATGCATATAAGGACAAATATTTGCCTTCTTTGCCCTCTCTTCCTCCTATGGCAACCTCATAAAGCCAAACATGTAACCAGGTGACACAGAAATCACAGAGGAATAGCAAGCCCAAATCTTTAGATCATTTCCAGATAAATAATCTGGCTAATCTGCCAGATAGGAGCCAGATTGACCAGATTCATATTAATACCCTACACAGTTGGACAGACACCTATGCATAACAAATAATAGCAAATTAAAGGTGACACACCTTTGATGGGAAAACCTGAATGTTAGCATAGTCTTCCCTTAGGATCCTCTGGCCTTTCTGTCACCTCAGATGACTAAAACATTTTCAGAAAATAAAGCCTAATAGTTTTTTTTTTAAATAAAGTTCAATCCCTATATCCAAAACAAGTATGATATATCATTTTTGCCGTTTTCAAAAAGAAGCTATTTTTTTGCTATTTCTTTCTGTTCTTGGAAAGCCTTGCATGAGCAAATAGGTATGAGAAGATCACAAAGGTCTTCATTTTGAAGTGCTCGTAAGAACACTTCCACTTTTTGTTGGTCCCAGGGACAGACCTGCACTTGTTAGAAGATGACTAAGTCAGTCATGGCATGATTCCTTCCTTCTTGGGATGTTAAGCATTTTCTCTCTGTCTCTGTCTTTCCCTGTGTACATTAGTATCTAATTTCCATGCTGGATATCAAAATGCAGGCAAACATTTCCTGCGATTGTACAGGGAAGATAGAGGGCATTTCAGACACTCCAGGGGAATCCAAGCCTTGATCATGATTAACATTGATTTATGTGAATCAATATGCATCTTTTGCAAACTATCTTTTAGTTTTCTTCCTTTTTTAAAAGTGAGCACTTAACAGCCACAATTACGTCATTTTCATTAGAAAGGGCCTCGAATGAACTAGTTCTTTATTTAAAAGAATAGAAGCTCTGCTCTGAAGCATGCTGTAACATTTCATCAATAGTTCAGAACAGGACTAATGACCATCATTAATGAAGACTCAAGATGAGTTCGAAGTCACTAATTTTTGTCAAAGCCTGGGAACCTAACAAGAATAGTTTTATCACGATCATTTCCCATCTTACAAATAAATAAAGCAAGCGAGTCAGAGAAAGTGATGGGAAATGTGGGATTGAAAAAAAATATATATCCCTTGTCAGCTTTAACAGGTATTCATTCCTTTAAATCAGAGAAATTTGGAGAAATATTTTCTTTTTCTCCATTCTGCTCCTTTATAAAAAAAATCCAACTTGGCTTCCCCATGTTCATTATAAATAATCTCATGTAGAGTTATCAGAGAGAGGAAATAAAGAAGGCAAGGGATAACTCTAACTTTATAACTCTAACTTTATAAACACTAGTTATTGGAATCTCTGAGGGAACAGAAGAGAGCTCATAGTACATGAAGATAGTTTTCAGGTGCTTTTAATATACCTTTGTGAATTTAAAATTTATGTCTGTAGTTTGCCCTGTCAAATGTCTCACACTGTCAATGGCTCACATCTCTATTCTTTTTTTCATATATTTTTTATTGTAATTAATAGAAGGGTTACATTATATTCACCAGATAAAAGGTGCATTACTTCACATACATTGATACCCTTTCTCATGTCTTGGTCCCCATTTCCCTCCCCCCCTGCTCAAAGTTTTGTATCAGATTAAACAATTTATTTTATTTTTTATAATTTTTTATTGTGATTAATAGAAGGGTTACATTATATTCACCAGATAAAAGGTGCATTACTTCACAAACATTGATACCCTTTCTCATGTCTTGGTTCCCATTTCTCTCCCCTCATCCTTACCCCTCATCTTGTTTTTCCTCCCTCCCAATCCTATTTCAAATAACCAAATAAGCATATATCAGATAACAAGGTAAAATACTGTTTACAATATGAATTGTTGTCCTTAATGTACTATGTTATCTCACATCTCTATTCTTTTAGAACAATGCATTTAACAGGGATCTGCTTACTGTGAGGGAATCCAGCCCAGACATGTGAAATAGTTAGGATGTTTCCAAACAGAGGTTAGGTTTTGAAGCTGCACAATCACTAATACAAATATATCAATTGCACACTCATTGAGCTTTATATTTTTTATTGTCTCACAACTTCAGGCTTGGTGGAGAGACATCTACCACTTGAATCCCAAATTCAACCTTTTATCCCCCATCTGGTTATTTTTAAGATATGGTCATGCATTTTCACCAGGCCACCGATGTGAACTGTGATCTTCCTGCTCATGCGTCATCTGTGATCTTCCTGCTCATGCGTCCCACTGAGGCTAGTTCCCATCAATCCCAACCATGTTACTCTGTGGAGAGGTGACCCCATGATTTATTTCTGCAGTATTTGTCTTGAAACTGATGTCTTTTAGATCTCTGCCTCCTAAGTAGGTAGAATTACAGATAGGAGCCACAGACATCTGACAGAAATTATTTTTATAGGCTCAATTAATTTATCACTAATCTTATTTAAATAAATAAATTATGTTTTACCTGATTAAAAATCACAGTTAATACTACCTCTACCTTCTTTAGGATATGTATCAATCTGTCCTCTCATCCTAAAAGATAGGTAGTTTATGTATACGATTCCCAAACCTAGTCTCTCTACCTACTCCTTTCTCATTGGCTACAAATTCCTAATGGGATGTTTACCTTCTGACGTAACCTTCTGAAGTCTCAGACTCTGATTCTTAGGGAAGCCAAATTTCATTTTAAGGAACCACCCAAGATGAGGTTTCCTAAGACTATTGCCTTCACACGGTCCTGACCATCTGAGTATTTTTTTTTAGTTTATAATCAGTCCAAAACATCCCCACTACTGATTTATGAAATACCTTGTACTCCCCCTAAAATATTTAGATAAAACAAATATCATATGGTTTCAAAAGTCATATTAAATCTGGACATTGGTAGCTCATGCCTATAAGCCTAGTTACTTAGGAAACTGAGATCTGAAGATCGCAGTTCAAAGCCAGCTAATGCAGGAATTAATCATCCAAAAGCACCAGAAAGGGAGCTATGGATTAAGTGATACAGTGGCATAGTTGAGTGAAAAAGCTAAAGAACAACCCCTAGGCTCTGTATTCAAGGCCAGTAATGATATGCACACATGTGTGTGCATATGTGCATGCATACACATACAGATGTGCATGCACACACATACACATGTGCATGTACATGCACACAAAATCATATTGATTTGCATTCTGTTATAATTCTAGCCTAGATGATTCTACCAGCATGTGGAGACCTGCATTTGTTTTCCACCTTACCTCTTGGTTTTATTTGTTGATCCTTTTTTAGAGTTTTTTCTAGACTAATAACCATTTCATCTACTTTACAAGGGAATTAAAATTTGCATTTGTGGGTTTGGGAGTAGAGCTTACTAGCACAGCATGAGCTAACCATGCATGAGGCCTTGGGTTCAACTCCAAAATAAATCAAAGCTGTTCATACTTCATATAAGCTAAAACTCTTAACAGGTCTTTGAGAGTTTCTCTCCCTTAACATACATTTCCCTTTTCCCTGCCCAGTGTTTAATATTGGACAATAAGTTAATGTTTTTCACTCATTTTTCTCTTCTTCTCCTAACCTGTTTAACTCCTAACTGCCATAATGTTAGAGCTTATGGTAGTCAATAGTTTTCTCCTGTTTCTTTCTCTTTTTTTTTTTTTTTGCTAGTCCTGGGCTTGAGCTCAGGGCCTGAGCACTGTCCTTGGACTTTCTCAAGGCTAGAGCTCTACCACTTGAGCCTCAGCACCACTTCCGGCTTTTTTCTATGTATGTGGTACTGAAGAATCGAACCTGGGTCTTCATGCATGCTAGGCAAACACTTTAACCACTAGGCCAAACTCCCGGCCCTCTTTCTCTTTTTTATTTGGTTAGAACTAAAATAAATTCCTTGTAAAGGTCTTCATTATTTTCCACACCAAAGCTATACATTTGAATCATTGTAAAAGAATCTTCTCTATATTTTATGAACATCAGAATGTGAACAACTCTTCTAGAACGTACATTTTAAAAACCATAAAGCTGTAGATTCACATTCTGAGATTGAATAGAGAAGAGAGTTCACAATACATCCCAGTTATTTCACATGGTCTAAAAACAAAGAATGAATTTCTCACAGCTTCATTTTTGTAACCTGTGACTAGTTGAAGAGACACAAGTCCAGATGATTATATCAAAATTTTACTGGAGGACACTTCATTTTTAAAAGGTGACTTTTTGGCCCTGGTTTCCTTTCTTCTTTTTTTCCTTGTCACCCCAAACCCTCAACAAAAAAAAGCTTACCAGTTGGTTAGCTGCTGTTATTAGTTCATAGAAATGCTAGTATTATTTAACAATAAAAATAAAAATCGCACTCAAGCGAGCACTGAATTATTCATGCATTCTGATTTTACATAATTTGGCCATCCCTCTTTTTATTGCAATTTCAGTCTCTATCACTAAACAATTCTCCACCAGGTCCACCTTGGATTGCTGCAAACAAGGAGATAACACTCGAAAAACATTCCCTACAAGACGATGTTCTGAGCTGATGTCCAAACCCTTACAACTAAAGGCTGAACCAGGAAAACAGCAAGAAGCACCCTCCCTGCCCAGAATGAAAAGTAGAGCATTAATAAGAGTTTTTGCCCCCTCAAAAAAATCAAATTTCTTTAGAATTTAAAAAATCTGTAATATCACAAAAGCTAACAAAATTGAACCATCAGAGGAACAGCCTCTGAGGATTTACATTGTCACTCTATATTTTCATTACACACATACACTCAAGACATCGTTTGAAACACAATTTAAGGCCGTTAATGTGATTTTGGCATTGGAAGCTGCTAATGGGCAATGCCAGTCTCTCTGTTCAGTAAACCGGGGGAGGGAGGGATGGACGGGATCTGAGTAGGGACATGAGGAAAGTTGGATCGCTCAGCATTTTTGTCAAGGGCTGAACGGTCCGCTCTTGAGATGGACCATGATGCAGACATTGTGGGGTTGGCATACTGTTTGCACAGGTCTGTATCTTGTGGAGCTCTCTAAGCATCATAGGTCTTTTGTGCAGCATGGGAGTGAAATGCTAGATTCAGTGTTAAGAACAAAATGGTACCTCCAGAAAGCAAAAGGACAAAAGAAAACAGTTGGACAATGAAAACTGAATAATTAAACATACTTGAGCAATGGGAGGGTCATCTTAAAAGAAAAACAAAATCACCATTTATTGTTTTGTCTCTTTATGCTTTCTCTCTGCATTTCTTCTTTTCTTCTTTATCCCCCACCATTCATTCTTTCATTTCTTTCCTTCCCCCTTCCTTTTTTTTTCTTTCCTTTCTGCCTTTCTCTTCTTTTCTTTCTTGTGTCAGTACTGGGGCTTGAACTTAGGATTTTGTACTTCCACTTAGAATATATTTTTTTCAATCAGGACTGGTGTTCTTCCACTCCAGCCACAGGTCTGCTTTTCAGCTTTTGGTTAGTCAGTTAGAAATAAGGGTTTCCATGACATGAGAAAGGGTATCAGTGTATGTGAAGTAATGCACCTTCTATCTGGTGAATATGATGTAACCCTTCTATTAATTACAATAAAAATATATGGAAAAAAGAAATAAGGGTTTCCTATATTTGTCTGCCCAAGCTACGTTTCAAACTGAAATCCTCGGATCTCAGCCTCCTGAGTAGCTAGGATTCTAATAAGCAGGAGCCATCGGCACCAAGTCATTCTGTTTATTTCACACATACCACTTTTTTAGCAGGTCATTAATAGGAGTGGCTGGAAGTAGAAACTAAACCTTTGGTGATGATATTCTTCAACATGCTGTGTTCAGTGTGAGAAAGGGGGCGGAAATCACAGATGGAAAATACTATGTGAACTGACATTCTATTTAAAAACTGTTTGTCAGCTGTAGTTAGGTTGACACAGTCAGCATGGCAATAAATCATAACATTTTGCATGTTTTTCTGCATGCTTGAAGCCAATATAGCACACAGCCTGTCTAGAAGAGAGCAGTGGGGTTTCAGTGCATCCTATTGGGTGGACTGGAACAGAAAATGTCTGATTTGCCACTCCTGAACTGTCAGCCACCAAAGAAACGGCAGTATCTTCTGTGTATGTACTTTCTTGTGTTGAGAAGGGAAGAGAGTTTTTAGAGAGTTGAAGATGGACTCTGACTGTCAAAAGTGCACTAAGGATTTTCTCCTCCACATTGTGATTTGTGTAGAAATTGGTGCTCTGTAAAGATTAAGCCTTCTGGCTCCAGTGTTTAGCCTAGTGGTAGAGTGTTTGCCTAGCATGCATGAAGACCCAGGTTCAATTCCTCAGTATCACATACATTGAAAAAGCCGGAAGTGGTGCTGTGGTTCAAGTGGTAGAGCACTAGCCTTGAGAAAGCCCAAGGACAGTTCAGGCCCTGAATTCAAGCCCAGGGCTAGCAAAAAAAAAATTAAAAATATTAAGTCTCCCACCTGACTTCTGTCCATCTGCATGGCATGGAAAGCAGAGAGAAGGTACCAAGATGAATACAATATATTGGAAACAATTGGAAGACAATGGCATATGATGTCAGAAATTGAAAACCTACCAAAAAGAACAAGTACATTGATGGAACAAAAAATAACTGGAAGTAATAAAATGTCTATTGAGTGGCCTACTGGGTGCTTGGCACTGGGTCAATACTAGAGGAATCATAAAAGGCTCACTGTGCTCTAGAGAAGAAAGATAGAATGAGAATGTGAAATTAGCAGAAACACAAAACAAGCCAGAATGATTGAATGCCACACACACTTAACTTTAGTTCAGAAAGTAAACTTGGTAAGAGATTAGTATAGTTCCAGTAGGCATGTGCTTTGTACTTATACCCTGAGATGCTGATCTGATATCATAGAGTCATTAAAGTCAGCCAGATAATATTCACTGATTACCTACCAATGGATATCAACATGGAAAAAATTACATAAAGATGACTCCTCAACTGCCCGTTATGATCTGGATAGTGAATATCCCAAAAAGACTCTTACGTTAAGGGCTTGACTACTCACTGGCCTGTGACACTACTGGAAGATGGTGGAACCTTTAAGAATGAGGAGTTATAGAAAGAAGTTAGGTCACTGGGCAGACACTTAAAAGGGTGGTTGGGACGCCATCCATTTCCGATTCTTTCTCTTTGTTTCTTAGGTACTATGAGGTAAATAGATTGTCACTGCTCAGTGCTCACACCATGGTGCAATTACTATCTCAGGCCCAAATTTAACCAGACACTGAAACCTATGAAGCCATTAGCCAGAATAAACATCTCATCCTTGAATTTTAGGGATTTTGTGACCACAACGAAAAGCTGACTGGCACAGTGTCTCACATACCGTATACATACTATGGACATTCATAACGTAGTCCATCAATGAACTTATTACAAGAAGCAAACAAACATTTTAGTATTCTATTAAGTTCTGGGACTCCTCTCCTGTCTTCATTTTATAAAGGAGGAAACAAAAGTTTTGAGGATGAAGGGTCATTTCTAAATCCCTGGAAAGCTAAACTAGATAGAATCTTAGACCTGCTATTCTTCACCATCTCACATTAGGATATTTTCTTAGAGAAAGCATCATGAAGGGATGGGAGATTCTAGGATATGCATCCTGGGACACAGGCAACCACTGGGACTTACTTACATCACATCTGCTCCCGATTATCTGCACCCTGCTAAACCACACTTCCCACATTAGCAGCTGGGTGAGCCACACGACTAAGATCTTGCTAATGAATTATGAGTAACAGTGTAATTTTCACTTCACTTACTCAAGGGGAAGATATCTTGCACTGAATTTTGCTCTTGGCTTCTTTCCTTGCTTGAAATGATCTAGGTCAAATGCAACCTCAGAAGCTATGTGTTGCACATGGCAAAACCAGTCAATTCAGATCTCCTAAGAAACTGAGAGCAGACCCAGTAAACCAGATCCAAAGAAACATAGGCTGCATATTACCCTCACTTGTAATAATTAGAATGTGCCTATAAATCTTCAGGCAAAACAAGGGATAAAGACAAATATTTACACTTGGACATGATAAATTAAACTGGACTTGAAACATTCACACAGTGAGAAAGGAGGATCGTTTTGGAGAGGATCACAAGGGCTCGAAAGCTATGTGTATATAACAACATAAAATGATGCATATTGAAATGAAATCCAAAAAATGAAAATAAGTTTTTTTTAAATTTTTGTGGATTGTTTTTCTTTCTGTTTCTTTCCCTCTCATCACTTTTTAATTTCTGTACCTTTTGTCCTGTATGTAACTTTATCTGATTTGGGGATGAGAAGGGGTAGCACAGAAATGGAGCTATAAAGGGTGAAGAAAAGCAGCAGTGAGCAGTGATACTCACTAGACACTGTGTTGAAAATGAACTATATAGAACTTGTGGTGGGGGGAGGGGGAAACGGAGAAAAGAAGGGAAGAGGTAACATTATTCAAAAAAGAGCACTCAATTATCTGACTTGTGTAATTGTAACCCTTCTATACATCACCTTTACAATAAAAAAATTTAAAAAGAAAGAAAAAATTAAAAAAGAAAAGCTATTCATCTTCCTAAACCATTTACTTTGGTCTTTTGAATGAGAAATAAATATTACTTGAATTTGTGGTGTGTGTGTGTGTGTGTGTGTGTGTGTGTGTGTGTGTGTGTGTGCAGGTGCTGGTATTGAAACTCAGAACCTGATCACTGTCACTTAACTTTTTCACTCAGAGCAAGTATTTTACCATTCGTGCAACATCTCCACTCATAATTTTTTGCTAGTTACTTGGAAATAACAGTTTCAAAGACTTTCCTTCCGCAGGCTGTCTTTGAATTGGGATCCTCACCTCTCAGTATCCTGATTAGCAAGGATTATTGTTGCAAGCCACATGGGCCAAGTTTACTATTTATATTCTCCATTCAACAACATTAGCAAAACTGCTAGTTATAAAAGCTTATCTTCTACAATTCATGCAGGGTCTGAACCAGGAGCTTTGTAACAGTATGTCTTCACAAAGTCACTCACACTCTTCCTGTTCCTCATCTATAACATGGACAAGACATATTTGTCTATTCTGTTTTTGACCTACTAGAGCACAGACACAACTATTCTGTGACAGTCTTTTACATACCTAAGTCAGATATAAAATCATTTAGGAATGTAAAGGAAAGAACAATTTTCTTTTTCTGGTTGGAGTGATCTGAGTAAAAAAAAAAAAAAAGAACTTGTGAAGGGCCAGGAGTTTAGCCTAGTGGTAGAGTGCCTAGCATGCACAAAGAGCAGCGTTCGATTCCTCTGTACCACATACATAGAAAAAAATCCAGAAGTGGTGCTATGGCTCAAGTGGTAGATCTCTAGCCTTGAGAAGGTCCAAGGACAGTGCTCAGGCTCTGAGCTCAAGCCCAGGACTGGCAAAAAAAAAAAAAAAAAAAAAAAAAACTTGTGAAAAATCTTTGTAATAGTTGGATAGAATTTTTAACTTGCAAAGAGGATGCATAAGGATGGAGAAAAGGCATGGTACAAATTTAACCTACATAATACATTTTTTTTTCACAGAGAACAGTAGAAAATAGTTTGTCTATAGTAAAGAAATCTAGTAGAAAATAGGCTATAAAATATGTTGGAGAGCATGAAAATACTGTAATAAAGACTTCAACACTAGAACAGTGAGTTATGATTGCTTTTTAGCCCGTTTTAATTTTATCCCCTTTTTAGTACATAATCTCAGCATTGTGGGGTATTGTGGAATGAAACTGGGAGTACTTAGCTCCAAGCTCCTTGTGATAGAGTGGAATTTGGTGCTTCTTTTGAATCCAATTTCATTAATTATTATTACTGTTACTGAAGCTGAAACTCAGTTTAAGGAAGTAAGCAGTACAAGCAATTAATTATATAAGCAGACAACAACATAGCTAGAGAGAGATTTTATTTCCGAAAATATTTTTTATAAAACTCACTTAAATTTCTCAGACCTGTTTATTTCTGAAAATATTTTTTTGTAAAATTATCATTTAAATTTCTCAGGCCTGCTGGGTATGGTGGCTCACACCTGTAATTCTTGCTACTCAGGAGGCTGAGATCTGAGGGTCATGGTTCAGAGTAGCCTGGGCACTAAAGACTATAAGACTCTTATTTCCAGTTAACCACCAGAAAACTGGAAGTGGTGCTGTTGCTCAAGGGGTAGGGCGGTAGCCTTTAGTTGAAGAGCTCAGAGACAGTGCCCAGGCCCAGAGTTCAAGTCCCACAACTAACAAAAAAAGAAGTTTTCTTAGACCTATGCTCCTTGTGATCAATAGTTTGGAGCCAAAGATTTTCTCACCCTCACATACATTCTAAGATATATTTGCAAAATAAAGTTGAACTTTCTTTACAGCAAATTTCTTACCACAGATGATTTAGCTTTATTTTATAGGTAATTTACATTTATTTTTTAAACACTATCATTTGCATCATACCACTGGTAAATATATAAACTACACAGTCATAAGAAAGTAAATAAAAGTTTCTGAGGTAACTTTATAGATGGAGAAATCTTTTTGAATGAATTACCTTTTCTGCACAGTTTTGCAGATGAGGATATTATAGCCTAGACATTATATCAAATGCTTCATTAAAATCCTAGAACCAAAGCCTTGCTTTACTCTTTTTCAATTACATCACAGTTGGTCCCATTGTCATTAATTAGATTTCCTGTCTTGTTCTCAGAAAATAAATAGGAAAAATACTATTTCTGAGCTCTAGAAAAGAGGGTCAAGGTTCCCTGGCATTATCTATAATTAGTATTGTTTACTTGTAGCATTTAATATCTAAAATATAAATTTTAAAGTGTAATACTTAATAATATTGTGCCCACAAGGACCTATGCGCATATACAATGGCAAAGAGTCTGCTGTCAGTATTTTTCATTATCTCAGTGACATCCAAGCATGATTCGTTAAATATCTCATTTCATATCATGCCCTATATCTGGTCAATTTCTCTATTCCTAGTCTTGTATTAAGCAAGGATTGGAAAGCAGTCTAGGCATAAGTACAGTACTAAAAAGTAATACCAATGTAATTTATTCTTCCTCTCCCTCCTCTCTATATACTTCCCAGAATTTTACCAGGTTATAACAGAGAAAGGCTGGAGAGACAGGTTGCTTTAGACATTTACAATTTCTCCAACTATGTTCAAAAAGGAGAAAAAGCACGAATATTTAAGAGAAATAGAGGGAGAAAAAAAGTTTGAGCGGCATAGGCATATTTTATATCTTTGAATCCAAGATGGAGTACAGACATATGGAAAAATGCATATTGCAGTCTACATTCATAAAGGGTTCTACCTGCATTTTTAATCAGTACTTATGTAAAATATACTAATATTTTCTCAGACTGGGATAAAAAAATACTATTCTATACAATACATGAACAATTCCAGTCATTAAAAAAGAGACCATGCAGGGGCCGGGAGTTTGGCCTAGTGGTTAAAGTGCTTGCCTAGCATGCATGAAAACCCGGGTTCGATTCCTTGGTACCACATATGGAAAAAAGCCGGAAGTGGTGCTGAGGCTCAAGTGGTAGAGCTCTAGCCTTGAGAAAGTCCAAGGACAGTGGCTCAGGCCCTGAGCTCAAGCCCAGGACTGGCAAAATAAATAAATAAATAAATAAATAAATAAATAAATAAATAAATAAATAAATAAAAAAGAGACCATGCAATGAAAGATGCCGCTTTAGTCAGAATCAGAAATGATTCGCCAATGTAGTGATAAAATCTTTTTCTTAAGCACTTGCAGAAAACTAAAGCTGGATCCTTCTTTGTCACCTTGCACTAGAATTAACTCCAAATGGATCAAAGACCTGGAGGTAAAAGCTGACACACTGAAAACTCTACAGGAAGGAATAGGAGATACACTAGGCCTCCTTGGCACAGGTCGAAACTTTCTTAATAAGGACCAAGAATCACAACAAATCAGAGAAAGGCTGGATAAGTGGGACTGCATTAAACTGCAGAGCTTTTGTATGGCAAAGGACATAGCTAGTAAATTAATTAGGAAGCCTACAGAGTGGGAGAAGATCTTCACCAACCAAACAACGGACAAAGGCCTCATATCTAAAATATATCAACAACTCAAAAAATTGAATCACTCCAAAACTAACCTCCAAAGTAACAACCATCCCATTAAAAAATGGGCCAAAGACTTAAAGAGAGTCTTCTCTGAAGAAGAAACAAAAATGGCCTATAGACACATGAAGAAATGCTCAACATCTCTGGTCATAAAAGAAATGCAAATCAAAACAACTCTAAGATTCCACCTCACTCCAGCTAGAATGGCCAGGATCAGGAAAACGAATGACAACAGATGCTGGAGGGGATGTGGCCAGGAGGGATCACTACTACACTGTTGGTGGGAGTGCAAACTCGTCCAACCACTATGGAAAGCAGTGTAGCAGTGCCTCAAAAGGCTAAACATAGAACTCCCCTATGACCAGCAATTCCACTACTTGGCATTTACCCAACCATCCAGAAACAAGGACATACTAAACCCACTAGCACAACAATGTTCATTGCAGCACTATTCACCATAGCAAAGATATGGAACCAACCTAGATGTCCCTCAGTTGATGAGTGGATCAACAAGTTGTGGTATTTGTACACAATGGAATTCTATGCTGCTGTCAGAAAGAATGACATTGCCCCATTTGTTAGGAAATGGAAAGACTTAGAAAAAATCATATTAAGTGAAGTAAGCCAGACTCAAAGGAACTTAGGCTCAATGGTTTCCCTCATTCGTCATAATCAGTAGAAACCTTGGGCTCTACTAGCAGAGATTTGCAATAGAGCAAAATCTTGATACATAAGGACATATAATGTGAAGCTAATTAAAAGGACCTCCAGGATAGTGAAACAAAAGCCATATAATGAATGATTGTTGTCCTTAATGTACTATGTTGTCTCTCATCTCCTTCGCTGTCCCTTGTTATCTCATATTGGTATAGTATCTCACTTTGTTATCTAATATATTGAATTTATTTGCATTTGGATATTTGAAATTTGATAGGGAAGGGGGGAAAACCAAGACGGGTGGGGGGTGTGGGGGGGGGGAGGGAAATGGGTACCAAGACATGTGAAAGGGTATCAATGTATGTGAATTAACGCACCTTCTATCTGGCAAATATCATGTAACCCTTTTACTAATTACAATAAAAAATAAAAAAAAATCTTTTTCTTAGATTGTCTACAACAAACCCTGCATTTAACAGCAGTGCAGGAAGAAAAACTGCTCAGCTACAGTCAATTTTGATGCCTTTCCCTAGGAACCACAGAGGGAATTCATTCAACTACAGCCTTCCATATTGTTCCCGTTTCAATTTTCATAAGGCACCATGATCCCTTAGTGAAAAAGAACTGCTCCAAGACAGCTGCTGATAGGTGTATGATCACCAACCTTAAATCCCTTTCTTTGCAAAGTCAGGTCACATTAGACAAGAGTTCGGAATTTCTGCATCGCAGATAATTCAAGTCTGTTCTTCCTTTTGGCGAATCCACATGTAGCATTCCATCTCTAACTATTGCATTTCTCTCTCCCCTCACCCCATAATGCTAACTAAAATCTGGACATTTTTCATCATGGTTTTTTGTTGCTAGGCTTTAGGAACTCATCAGGTCAACACAGGGATGGAAGAGCTAAGTAGAAAGTCTATAAAGTTTTTCTAATGGAATACTCCAGTCATTTCAGCATGATCCTTGCAAAGAACCCTCACACATTGTACCAGGATTCATCTATGTGACAGAAACAAGACGGCACAAGTTCTGATGGGTTACTTCTGAGACTGGGTCATTAGGGCACTGTGACTTCTGCTTTGGTCTCTTTCATTTTTCTCAGCATCTTTGCTTTGAGGTAAGCCAATTGCCATGTGATTAGCAGCCAAGCAGAGAGGGCCATGTGGTAAAGAACAGAGAGCACATCTCACAGCAAGGTGATAAATCATGGAAGAATATCTTCTTGCCCTGTGTGACCTTGAGATGCCTATACCCACGACCAACACTTTGAAGGCAACCTTATGGAAAATCCTGAGCCAGAATCATTCAGCTATGCTGTTCACCATGTCCCAACTTTCAGACATTACCCCAGATCATGGATATTTGTTATTTTAAGCCACCAAAGTTTCAGGTGACTTACTACAACTTCCTACAAGTGATAAGCCTCTGTAGGTTTCTGGTTTTGCTTTGTTTTTCTTCTCATGTTTAAGTGACTTGAGAATAGAATCCATATCTTATTAATCTTTAGGGTGAGCCAAGCGCCTAAAGACATAGAAGATCCAATAACCATTTTCTGAATGAATGATCATCTTCCTGTTTTTATCATTAAAGTAAATTCAATGACAATTATACTTCCAGATCTCTGGCTTAACTAAACTTTTTTTTTCAGTAATGTGGTTTAACACAGAGAATGTAGAAGGAAAAAAAATTCTGAAATGAGATCACCTTTCAGAAGCTCCAATTTTTTTAATGCTCCCACCATTAAGAGTTCAATATAAATTTGCTATGAGTTTCAGTGAGCAATTTAGGAAACCTTGGCTTCATGCCTTCTAAGCATTCATGATTACAAATGAAAACTTGGCTTCACTAGCTAAGACATGATACCATGATGGGGATGACTAAAGACTGACGTCATTGTAAATGTCTCATAGGTATTGCGTTGCCAGAACAGGAGTGTAAATGACTTAGGGAAAACATTCTTATCACTTGGTAACTTACTACCATTGTCCTTAAGTATCTCTAAGACATCTATCCCTTCTTTGTGGTCACAGCCATTCAAAATTCTTTCATCTAACTTCCTGTAATATATAATACGTAATTATTATAGTATGTAATCTATAGTCCCCCTGTTGTACAAAAAATTAAAAGTGTTCCTAACTATAACTTAATACTCACTAATGAACTTTTCCTCATTTTTTTCTCCTTTCTACTCTTCCAGCCACTAGCCACTGCTAACCACCATTGTCATCTCAAGTTCTATGAAATTTGTTTATTTGTTTGTTCTTTTGCATAAATCTTGGGGTTTGAACTCGGGGCCTGGGCACTATCACTCTGCTTTTTAACTTAAGGAGAGTGCTCTACTACTTCAGCCACAGCTCCACTTTCTGCTTTTTCTTTTATCTTTCTTTCTTTTGGCAGTTAATTGGAGACAAGTCTCATAGAATTTCCTGCCCAGGCTGGCTTCGAATTGTAATCCTCATATCTCATCTGCCTGAATAGCAAGGATTACAGTGTGAGCCACCAGCTGAGATTAAAATGTTTATATTCCACATATGAATAAGGTTGTTCGTACACATCTTTCTGTTCCTCATTTGTTTTTTTTTTCACTTAACATACTGATATACAGAGGAATCAGGGACCAAATATCTTTTCAGCTTCTGTATATGGGAACTTTATACTGTAATACCCCATAGTTAATTCTGATGAATACTTCATATTATCCTTTAAAACCTACCAATTCTCACAATTTAAACAATTTCTACTGGGGAAATAGAGACATTTAAAGAGACAAAATAACCCCATTCCCATGCAAACAAGTGAATTTGCTTCCTTTTGGAAACCTCTTAGGAGAGAGATATGCATATTTGAGCTGACATCTAACAGCAACATTTCTTTTTTCCCCTCCACTGACTAAACCCCTTTTTCCTAGACACTGATCTCCTTTGGGAGAGAGTTAGTGAGAGTTACTGCTTTGGAGAATCAATGCAAAGGTTTACTGAATAGAGGGGGAAAAGTTAGAGGTTCCACTCAGCATAGTTCAAGTTTTACTAAAGGGAACGTTCAAGTTGCATGAGTGAAAAAAATAGCCTGTCTTTGGGGAATAATAATTTCCCTGAGCCATGCCAAGAGGGACCACAGACTTGTGAAAAAAAAAAAAAAACAGCCTTCCACTTTCTCTAGGAAAAGAAAAAGAACCAGGAATATCTGCCTTCCTTTCCTCCACCCTGGGCTTAGCTAACAATTGAATACCATTCCAGAAGCCAAGAGCCAGAATCATTTTACTTGTCATTCTAAAAATTCACTAAAATATTAAAGGAGAAAATGATCAAGTATAGTGGTATAAGAAAAGGCCTTAGGTTCAGTCAATTTCCATTCCAGAAAACAAGCTTTGTTTCCTGCATCACTTCACAAAGACTGCTTACTTCTCCAAAATCTGAGTGCTGCCCCAAAGCAGAAAGTAATATGCTCTAAGGACTCACCCTTCCACTAACCAAACTCATTAGAAAAATAAATTGACAGCTTCATTCCTTACGGTGCCTCTTTTGAAAAAAAAATCATTTCATCAAAATAATCAGACCATAATACATCGAATTTTTATTAAAATATTTCAAAAATATGAACACATAAATAAGTAAGCATGTGATTTTTTTAATGTGTTGAATGGTAGGATTTTGATTTTAAGAAGGTAAAGATCCTTCTGACTCCTTTATCCCAACAAATATCTGTAAGGTGATAAGAAAAAAAAAGCACAAACACATTCTCTATCTATGAGAAAAATAGGGAACATGGTGCCACCAGCGGTGATACATGCCATCATGAAGAAGAGTAGAGAACAAAAACTAATTGAAAGACACACAGGATGTGAAGAGCAAATAGAGACCAAATGAGAAAGCAACGAGAAGCAGACGTCACCCAGGAAACTCAGAGCAAAGCCCAGGGTAAGGCATGTAGTTGAAAATAAATGGGGCTGGCTGATCATCTGTTTCTTAAAACGTTCACCTACTCCTTAAAAAAAGCATTCCACTCTCCCTTCTTTCCATTTTGTTGTTGGAAAAATTGAGGTGGCGAAATTTCTGATGACTGGAACACAGAAACAATGGGAAGAAGGGTTGAAACAATAGCAATGAAACAAAGTCTGAGAAAACTGTTGCCCATTGGGCTGCCAGAACATACCAGGGGACCATTAGATATCTCCAAAGCAGGAGGTCAGAATACTGCCTTGGAGAAATACCAGGTTTAAGACAAATGATAGTAAAATATCTTAGAATTACCAGCAGCAATAGAAAACTCTGTCTTTTTATAATAAACTCTGTCTTTATTTATGTCAGGTCAAACCATCAATAATGCAATATACATGAATCTAATTCAAGTGCCCCACTCTTGGATATGAACAGAACTAGCTGTGCAAAATTTATATATACATGTTGGTTTTCCTTCTTGGGGACAAAAGAATCCCTTATTAGTCTATACTGTCTCATTGAACTCCATTTCTTCCTTTTTCAGTAATGAGGGTTGATTCTTGGACCTCTAGCTTGGCAGGTAACTGCTACACCACTGTTAAGATCTAACTTGTGGAGAGAAGCCAATGAAAAGGAATGCTCAAGAGATAAAATAATGAACAAGTTAACACATAAAAAATGTTTAAATATGTAACTTCTTCATCTCTATTAGCATTTATTAATAACAGGGAAATGATTGGGAATTGGTATCAAAATCAGTTGTAAATTAAACAACTCGATTGCAAAATGGAGACGGACTTGGCTATATAATCATTAAGGTCTTCTGAATCTTAAATGTTTAGTGTTCATAGACATTGTAATTTCTTTGCTATCCCAGCATGCCATAAGTTCTTTTCTTTTTTATTACAAAGGTGATGTGCAAAGGGATTACAGTTACCTAATCAGATCATGACTACATTACTTTTTATTTATCCTTGGGTCAGCGGCTTGAACCTGACCTGGGCATTGTCCCTGAGCTCTTCAGCCCAAGGCTACCACCCTACCCTTGATCCAAGTCCCACTTCCTGTTTTCTAGAGGTTAATTGGAGATAAGAATCTCAGGTGCTTTTGTGCTTGGGCTGGCTTTGAACTTTGATCTTCAGATCTCAGCCTGCTGGGTAGCTAGGATTATAGGCATGAGCCACTGCACCTGCTACATTTCTTTTTTAACAGTGTCACCTTTTCCCTGGCTTTTTCCCCAATTTTACCTTCCGGATCCCCTCCCCACCAAACAGTTCATTTCCACATAAATATAGTGACTATCACTGCTACCTTGTTCATTCTTTGTCCCATGATTTCGCTGCTCTTACCTTCCCTTAAACAGAAAACTTACACACAGAAGGTACAAAAAAAACCCCCCACAGCAACAAAGGAGGGAAAAAGCAAATAACAAAGAACCACCTCTTCTTTCCACTTCTGGGAGTTCATTTCAATAATGACTCAACAGCTATGTGCATATGATCATATAAAATGATGTCTACCCAAATGAACTTGTAAATTCTCATGTATGCTGTTCTCCAAGAACTCACTCAATAAATATTACCTTTTCTTAGGTAACCCATACCATTTCAAGACCCATCAGATCCTTGGGGAAGAAAAAAAAATATCAGACTAACAATTTCTTATCAACATGACACTTTCCACTCATAAACATTATACATTCAGCACCTAGAAAATTTGATTGACCATTTCTTTCTACTACACAGAGACTCTAGCTTGTTAGTCCTATATGTTTCAGGAAATAATCTACACTGGCTAGTTTGAAACACCCAAAGTTACCATCCACAGAGCTTCACCTTGCAAGGCTGGCTTGATCCCCTTCATCACAGACGGGGTGGAGGTAACCATGAATACAATTGACACTGCAAATTAGCAAAAGTTTTCAAAATACTAAAAATGTTTATGGCACAAAATAGATAAAACATGTCCTTCAGGAACTCACAGCCTCAGGAGGTAAGGAGGGTAAGAATAACCCATACACAAGGTGACTGAATGTAAGATGGTAGGAGTTCTGGGTTTTCAATTATACTCTAGATAGACTGGAAATAATTTGGAGTAGGGGGATAAGGCATGTCTAATGACAGAAAAGAGGATCACCATGTCACAATGAAGTTTTTGTTCATAAAAGCTTTTCAAAATCTCAACCCTGCCTGGGTGCAGTGGCTCATGCCTCTAACCCTAGCTACTCAGGCTGAGATCTGAGGATTGAGATTCAAAGACATCTGAGGCACTAAAGACATGAGACTCTTATCTCCAATTAAACACTAGAAAATCAGAAGTGGCACTGTGGCTCAAGGGGTAGGGTTGTAGCCTTGAGCTGAAGAACTCAAGGACAGTACCGAGGCCCAGAGTTCAAGTCCCATGACTAACCCCACCAAAAAACAACAACAACAAAAAACTCTCAACCCTAAGGGCCTTGGTTAAGAATGCACTTTTAACATGAATACAAACTAGAAGCCATAGAGCAGCATTCCAAAAACTTAAACCAAATGAATGGATTAATCTTTAGTATCTTTAATGATCACTGAAAATATTGCATTTGTCAATAATTTGAGATGAAAAATTCTGTAGTCCTATGACCATGTGTAGTCATTCTTTAGCTTCCAGATACAAAACCTCTCAAGCCCTCCAGAACAGCAAAATCTAGGGCTGCTCCCTCAAGTTTCTTATGGAAAATTGCATAGTATTTGCAGATAACATATGCAAATCTTTTGATATATTTTAAATTCATCTCTAGATGACATAATATATCTAGTAATCAGTTAGATGATATATAAGGAGTCATCATTGTTTATTATTTAGGGAATAAAGACATTAAATGTCTGAAGTATTTTTTTCTGAATATATTCATTCTGCAATTAGTTAAACCATGGAAACGGAATCTTGCAGATAAAACAGAGCTAATTGCAATACTGTTGAGAAAAGAAGGAAACCCTAAAAAATCCCCATATTTATAAGTATAATAGTAATGCATGGGGCGAGGGATTCACAGTACTTTCCAGTGAAATAATATTAAAATAAAGAAAAGGACACTGAAGTTGCAAAAGGTGAGAAAACGAGACCAAATGGAAATGAGCTCACATTGCAGGTCCATTTGAACTAATAAAATAGAGCTTACTAAAAATTTAACACTTCATAACATAGCTGTCTACCTAGTCAGGAAACCATTAGCATTTTGTCACCAATTTGCCCACACTCATCAAGGATAAAAATTCTACAGATCAACCCAGAAGAACATAAGGAAAGTGCTTCTTTGGTCCATGGCACACATTTCTTCCATGACCCTTCCCTGGTTGACACACACACACCTAGGAACTGATCAAACTCCAGAATACAGGATGGTGATAGAGAGAAGGAAAAAAAGAAGTAGATAAATCAGAAAAACAAGGCAAAACATTTTAGTCTATGTTTCAGATGACTTCAGAAACACTTTTCAAAATATACAGTTAATAAACAAGGGTATATAAGGGGCTGTTAAAAAGCTATGTATGGGTCTTTTAAATAATGATATATCTTATATACAGTTTTCTATTTTAATAAGAAACACTATTTCCTCAAATTGAAATAACAAACAGGGGTCTTTAATTACTTTGAGGTCAAAGGCTCATTGAAAAGCTGATGAAAGCTGAGAGAAATTCCCCATAGATAACTGTTATGCTCACAAATTCAACAAACCATATCAGAGTTAACTAATGCACACCTCTACCCATCCAAAAAAAAAAAGCCGCTCTCCTCTCTCCCATTTGTGTTCTCCATCATCTTTTTTTATTAAAGAATTTATTAACATTAATTTTTACATCCTATTTCAAATGATATGTTTAACAAACAAGTATTCAAGAAAGGAATATGTCATAGGTACATATTAATCTATATAATGAAACATTATGTCTATAGAGTCGTAAGTGTTTATGTCTATGTAGTTGTGTTTCTATTTCCAGTACCATGTCCATAGCATTTGGTATGCAACTTTTGAGTCCTTGATCTTGTACTGTTTGGATCTAATAGCCATCCATATATTAAGGATACCATGCGCCATTTGTTCCTTTGGTCTTGACTTGTCTCACTCAACATGATTCACTCTAGATTCACCCACTACCCTGCAAATGCCATTATTTTATCTTATCTGTTGGCTACGTAGAATTCCATTGCGTGTGTGTGTGTGTGTGTGTGTGTGTGTGTGTGTGTATGTGTGTGTGTGTGTGTGTTTGTGTATATATGTATCCATTCATCTGCAGTAGGGCATCTGGATTGTTTCCATCACCTGGCTATTGTGAATAGGGCAGAGATAAACATAGCTGAGCAGGTGTCCTTAAAAATCATCTTTATAGGTCCACATATTAAAAGCTTATGAACAATTCATAAAGCCCTGTGCTAAATGAACATTTAAAACCTTAAAGCTGGGACTGTGGCACATCCTTTAAGTTAAGCATCAAGAGAAGGGGAGGAAGGAGGACAGGAGATCAAGGCCACACTGAATCACAAGATCAATAAAAAAGAAAGAAAAGAATGAATGAAAGATAGACCACAGAAAGTAGAGAAATCTTGAGACAAAAGAACTTAACTAATATAACCCTAGCAATTAAGAGTTCCATTTATTGTCTGGTACCAGTAGCTCATGCCATAATTCTAGACACTCAAGAATTAGAGCTCTGAGGATCATGGTTTCAAATCAATCCAGGCAGAAAAGTTCATGACTGTTCTTTCCATTTAAACATTAAAAAAATAATTAAGAAATAAAAAAGAACCTTAAAGGTGGATGTGTGGCTCAAGTAACATAGCACTAACCCAGAGTGAAAATGCCAAGGGAGAGGGTAAGGCCCTAAATTCAAATAATGACAACGACAGCAAAAGTTCATCATGTCAAAAACACTTAACAAGAAGTCTACCATCTTATCAGTTTATTAATTCACTGAACTACTCATTTATATATGATACCGGAGATAAAACACAAGGTCTGGTACATGCTAGGCAAGTGCTCTATCACTGAATCTTATCTGAATCTTATGCCTAGCCCAGATATCTTTGATGTGTGTGTGTGTGTGTGTGTGTGTGTGTCTGTGTGTCTGCATGCGTGCTGGTGTTTGGCTTGAATTTATAGACTTTGCCCTCTTGCTTAGCTTTTTTTCTGAAGACTAGTGCTATAACATTTGAGCCACTTCTGGTTTTTTTTTATTAGTTAACTGGAGATCAAACTCTCACAAACTTTTCTTCCTGGACTGGTTTCAGGAAATCCTCAGATCTTAGTCTCTTGAGTGGCTAGGATTACAGGCTTATTATTTTTTTAATAACAATCATCTTAACAGGTATCCAGTGATATCACACTGTGATTTTGGTTTGCATTTTCCTAATAATTAGTGATGCTGAATAGCTTTTCATGTCCTTCTGGCCATTTTATGTGCTGGTTAAGGGGAAAAATTGTCTATTTCCACACTTTAAAAATTTAGGTCAAAGCTGGAATGTAGCTCAGTGGCAAAGAGCTTGCCTAGCAAGTGCAACATCCTAGGTTCGATCCCCAGTTCCAAAAAAGAAAAGAAGAAAAATAGGTCACTTATTTTTCATTTAGTTTGTATTTTTTAATCTTAATTTGTGTGTACCTGTGGTTCTTGGGACTTCAGGCATGCCAGACAAGTGTTTTGCCGCTGAGCCACATCTCTAGCCCAAGTTACATATTTGAAGCTGATCATTTTCCCCCCTTTGAAGACATCCTATTACATGTTTTTCTCTCTGGCTCCAAATCTAGCACATTGGAGGCATCCTGCTACTCCAAACATTCTGCCATAAGGAAAGCAGAGAAAAGTAGAAAAAAAGTGAGACAAACAAAAGCCACTTGCCCTCTCAGAAGCTCTGATCCTCAGGGTGTTTTGTTCAGTTACTCCTGGAGGAATGTGGAATGTCAGTGATGCAGCAGAATAAATAGTAGGATTCAAGGGATTGACTAGAGACAAAAGACCCTCCCCTCAAAGGGCATGCCATCTAATAAAGAACAAGGACATATATTCATAAGAAGAGATATAGAAAATTTCATCCCAGATACCTCAGTTGTCCTTCCTTTTTGTTTGGAAAAGTTAGGACATTGAGCTGCATGAGTATTAAGACATAACAATATACATCTTGTCAAGGGAATGGGTCTGTAGCAAAGGAAGTGGAAGAAATATTGTGTGGAAACAGCCAGCTGAGCACTTCCACAGAAGGGTGTGACAGAAACAGAATGAAAATGGTAGAATGAGAACGGTAACTGAACAGTTACTCTTAGCCTGATCGTGATCCATCCCTTAAAATAGGCAATGAGAGTTTTAGTTGGAAAGGAAACAGGATGGCATGAGAAAATTCAGATACACAGTACCACCTTGATTATTTATGAAGCCCAATACAAAATGAAAATGTTGGACCTCTCATCCAGAAATTACTAAGAATTTGAAGATGGTACTCTCAAAGACTTACAGTAAGTGTAGGAGAACCCTCTGAGCACAGGGTCCTATACAAAGTCATAGATTTACACATATCCATGAATTAGACCTTGACACAGGAAAATCTTAAGTGACCAGTATCAGGATTATGGGATGAATGTGAAGGGAACAGAATACCAATAACTTTTCCTAGTTCTTTTTCCTCTCTAATCGTCAGAGTCACAGGGAGAAATTATATACTTTCCATGAGAAATTATGCATGAAAATAGCACATGTACACTATGAATCTATTTTAAAAGAAGTTATTAAATCTGCACAACCTACAATAAATTTCTGATCTCCCCCTGAAAGCCTCCAATTAATATTTTCATGAAACAAAAGCTCACTTCAGCATTCAGGTTCATGGGAGATCTCAGCACAACCACACCCCGCCCAGTTTCTGAACAACCAATCTTTAGTCATTAAAGAAATCCACTCCTTCCTCTTAGAAACTAGAAAAGAATAGCCACAATTACAATAGAATATTAATTTTATAGTAATACTCAAAAGATCAAAATGTTCGCTAAAATTCCTTGGTTTCTTGTAGGATATATATATATATGTATATTTAAATGTGTTATCCCAATGTTGTTTATGTGTGCATATGCATATGTGTATGTATGTGTGTGGTATATCAAGACTGTGTCTTTTGTTACAATATTCCCCAAATCCTACATCTTGGCTTACTCTGTGTGATTAATAGCTCTGCCAGCCACTCCTATTACAAACTATTCTTACTTTATGTCTTCTATTCTTCCCTGATTTTCTTTGATTTTTATTTTTCTCCTCTGCAGAAATTACCTATTGTCAAGAGTCTTCACCCCACTCTAAAGCCTGATAACTTTATTTCATAGTGTTTTGTTCTGAGGAATCTTTGTTCAACTGATTAACATGGAAAACCTGCTCAGATTAAATAAATAACTGTCCTAAAAGGTTCAACAGAGGTTAATAATCTGCTAGTTCCTCTTTCTCTTTACCCAATCTCCTATTCCACAGCTATAGTATAAAGGCAGATTGCGGGGGGTGGGGGGGGGAGCTAAATAAAACAACAACAAAATAAAGGATAAAAAAAGAGAAGAGATAGATATTCAAGTCACCCCAAATGACCCAGTGGTACACTCCTACAAGCCAAGTAAGTGATCTTATGATCTTATGCTACCTGGGCACTAAAAGTGTAAGCTGAATTTTCAAAATTATTCTGTCAAGCCCTTGACAATTTCATTCATTAATGTATTTATCCAGTTTTTCTATTTGCACTGGGTATCTGTGTCCCATCAATATGGCATTCAGGTGTAGCAGGTTAAAAGCCTAACTATGCTGGGCCTGCAGCCAAGTACACTAGTGACTGAGGCTCGCTTAACTGAGCAAAGATTTGCTCTGCCCAGAGCGGAGCTTCACTATACAAGGACCAGGAGTGACAGCAAAGAGGGTGCCTAGCATCCTAACAAAGCTGCTTTCAACTTGTGCTCAGGCAAGTGGAAACAGCACTTAAACTGAATGTTAAAGGGCTTCGATCCTGGTACTACCCCCCCTCCACCCCATCCATCCCCATCTTTACCTTCTGAATAAAACCTCAGACTTCAAGAGAAAAATAGCACATTAACACACTTAAATCACAAATCCATGTAACCTTTTAAGAAGGCTGCTAATGATACTATTAACTTGTAGAAACAATCATTTAATTGCTTGCTTCAGCTATGCCACACACAATTTTTTTTTCAAATGACCAAATTAAACCTGCTGCACAAATCCGTATTTTCCTCTGAGGGAGTGATAGGAAAGCAGAACAGAAATGATACCCTTTGGTATAAATTCCTGAAAAACACCCTTTCCCCACCCGAGATAACTTGACATACAGAAGTAAACCATTTTCCTGTAAAGGTTTCTAAGCAATTTTCCCAGTTACCTCTGAATTGCCCCTACCATTTTAGAGAAAGTCCATATGTATTTAAAATGGACACACATTGTACTTACAGCTTGGGGATTTGGAATTTGACTGTGTACCGTATGGGAAAAAAAAAGAAACTATAGGCTTTTCTTTTTAAAAATCTCCTTCTAGTTCAAAGATACCACCACTCTTGGTACAGATGAAGAAATTACAAGAAACAGAAAGTCCTTCCCATATCAACCATTCTTTGAATCAGTCTGTAATAGGAGCTAGCAGTGTTTGATACTTGGTCTTTTAGGTCAAATTCAGGCCAAAGCCATCAAGGTAATTTCCCCTGGTGAAATTGTTCATCTGCAAGGCAGAATTCAATATGTAGATACATTTCATATTTCACAGGTAAAAATTATAAATATAAGTCGGTTCACACATACATACAGGACAGATTCTGGTTTGGACAGTTGTTAGCTAGGAAAAGCACTAGAGAGACAGTACTAGAGAGACTGAGGCAGTGCGGCTGCTTTTTTTTTTTTGTACTGCATGCTTCTGGCTTGGGCAAGATTTCTGTTCCATTGCCTCATACGTAGGTAGAGTTTTGTTCCTTTGCCGGTAACACGATCCTGTCAACTTCTGTGAGCATCAGGAATCCAGCTGGTCACAAGTGACGTTCTCTGCACTGCCAACTGAGCACAACATGTGCTGTTGTCGTAAAGAGGACACTGTTCAATTGACCACACCAGTGGTCTTGAGACTAAACGGCCTGTCACACTAGAAAGTATGTAGGACTCAAGAATTAGGTGTCCGTAGTGAGTGTGCCCACAGTTTGCTTTAAAGCCTCTGCTTTGGTAAAATGATCCCATTTTTCTCTCCTTTGAGATACTTGATTTTCCTTTGATTTTGTGTTGTGTCAGCCTATGTTTGTCCTTTTCTTTCTTGCTTAAAATTTTGTTTTGAAAATTAAGTCACTGTACAAGGGGGGTTTCACTCCTCTAGGCGGTTTGTGAGAGCAATGTCATTTGACCAGCGTCGCCCCTTTCACCGCTCTCCTATCTCTCTCACCCCCACCCATCACCTGAATTTACCTAGTTCCATTTCACACATTAAATATCATGATTACACTTGCCTTATTTTGTTTTTTAAGTATTTAGGTCCAGACAACGGCAAAGGACAAAAAGAGATTCCTCGTAGAAACCTAACAGCGGCTGGGGTTAGAAGGAAAGAGGACTGTTGGAAGATTGCTATTGCTCCTAGTCCCTCAAACCCCCAAACCTGGCTAGCTGAGAAACTGCTCCTCTCCCCGGCCATCCATCCTTCCTTTCCTCTCTGGGAATTGAAACCTGGATGCCATAATTGAAAGCCAGTGTACTGAGCATAACACATCAAACTCCTGTTAACACCCAGCCGCCAGCAAAGCTGCCTCCTAACAGCTCTGTTTTCCGCCTACAGTCTGTGCAAGGGAGTGGAGCCATCACACACACTGCATGCTAAAGGCCGCAGCCTTTGTCTTCTCCAAGTTCTGTCTGTTTCAGAGGCTAACATGCAGCAATTAGTCTAATTAATGTGAAACAATGAGCTGTGTTACCACTTATCAAATTGATTGTTCCCCTATCAAAACAAAACAGGCTGGCTTTTTGATGTAATTTCAAGAGATGATTTGAAATGTCATGTTGCTGTAAGCCAATTACCGTATGACTAGAGTCATGGTCAACAGAATACATAATTAGCATGAGTTTGGGAAAGGCTGCTTACCGCTAGTATGTTAATTAACTGTCTTTTGTCATAAAACAAAAAGGTTGTAGGGAAGGTTTTGAAATAGGTCTTTTTTATTTACTTTTCTTTGTGCTAATCAGTGTGAAGCATGACAATGCAAAAGAATAGAAAATTTTAATACCACTGTTTCAAATTAATTAATACTCAGCTTCAAGGTCAGACCTACTGTACAGACTGTAGGCTGCAGTACCATTCACCTCTCCCTAGTCCTGCCCTGGTGTGTCGTATTACTCACGGAGTTAAATTAAGTATTGGGTAAGATTCCCATATAAGAAATGCTGAGTATCAGGAAACAAATCCCCTAATAGACTTCTTTAGGGCTCACTTGCTTTTGAACTGCTAGAGCTGGACATCATTCTGTTGCCCTGGGAATTACATGCAGGCATCATCTTCCCATTTCAATCTTGAAATTTACTGAGAATAAACCCATCATCAAACGACGTGATTGCCTTTACCTCACTATGGCAGAGAGAGAATGCATAATGGGTACCTGTGGGCTTGTAAAAGGAATCCTATCTGCCAAGTTAGGGCTCCATAACTTCTGGGTACTTTCCTGTCTGGTATATGAGAGCCTAGCAATCTCACATTTTGATGAAGGACCCTCTTTTGGAGCTTCCACGCATTCCGAGGGCAGCTGTAATCAGTTACTGAGAGTTAATGATGGGGTGCGTGGTCACCTTAAGCCATGGCTTGGCATGCATGTGTGAAGAAGCTGACTGTTGTGTTGGAGAACTTCTGACCTTAATCTTTCAGCATCTCATGTCCTTGTTTTACTTGCAAAAGGTCCTCTTGGCTGTCCCACAGCTTTCTATGAGATACATAGTGCTATTTAGAGAATAACCAGACTCTTTTCTTCCTTGGTATTTTTTTTGTGGGGGGAAGAGGGAAGGGATTAGGCTGAAGTCTTGAAGTTCTGTTAGAATGATTCCATGAGTAAAAAATAATACAATTTGAGATTATCAAGTTGAGTTCGAAACCTGAACTTTCTGGCCTACATTGTTTTTACATTTTTCCACAAAGTTTTGTCCATTTATGTTATCAGTAAAACTACGTAAAATTTATTATTAAAAAGTACCAAAAATCAACGTTAATAAATTCTTAAAAAAAAAAAAGTACCATCTTGCTTGCACCAATAGTGGCTTATACTTGAAACCCTACCTACTCAGGAAGCTGAGATTTGAGGACTGAGGTTGAAAGCTAGCCTGGGGATGGCTAGTCCATGAGACTCTTGGTTCCAAGTAACTTCCAAAAGCCTGAAGTGGTGCTGAGTGGGCTCAAGTGGTAGATCATTAGCTTTGAGCAAAATATCTCAGGGACTGCACCCAACCCCCAAGTTCTAGCTCTAAGACCAACAAACATCCATGTCAATACACACACACACACACACACACACACACACACACACAAGTACTTTCATTTTTGTTCTGAAATTGGGGTTTTAATTCAAGGCCTTGTGTTCTGTCCTAGCTTTTGTTTTGGTTTTTGTTTTCTAGTCCTTTTTGGGCCTTGTACTGTCCTTGAGCTTTTTTGCAGAAAGCTAGTATTCTACTTTGAGTCACAGGACCACTTCCCATTTTCTGATGGTCAATTGGAGATAAGATTCTTATAGACTTTCTAGCCCAGGCTGGCTTCCAAGGGCAATCTCAGTTCTCAGCCTCCTGAGTACATAGAATTACAGGCATGAGCCACTAGGGACTGGCTCACTTAGCTGCTTTGATCAGGATTGGAGCTCTACCATGTTAGATACACACTTATGGCTAATTGGAAATAAGTCTCATGGACTCTTTTTCCCAGTCTGGCTTCAAACGGATCCTCAGATCTCAGTGTCCTAGGCAATTCAGATTTAGGTATGAGCCACTGGAGCCTAACTAAAGAGTGGTTGGGATGCAATGCTTCAGTTCAAGGCTACCACCCTATCCCCTACCCCAATGCTTCTTCTTTTGAAGTAAGGATTTCTTATTTTGTTGAGGTAGGGTAAAAAAAATTGGGGTATAGTGTTTGAGAGAGGGCATCTCTTCTCTGTGCTAGGAAGGAGAAAAGTTCCCATCTTACTCTTCATTCCTCTAGGTAGTATTCCTTCTTTTGCCAATGTAAAAATTCATCATGAACTGTGATTATCATTTCCAAGAGAGTAAGGATGGAAACTTAAGAATTCTGGTTATGGAGTCACAATGGTAGCTAAACATTTGTTAAAACTTCTGTAATGTCTCTAAATTCCAAACACAAATTTACTAAGTTCTTGATTAGGCATAGAGACTCTGAGTGCTGGCATATCCCCAGTTGGAATCTAAAGACCATTAAGGCCCTACAGTGGAATGGTATCTTAGAAATGTACTTCCCCAACTTTCATCCCCATGGTGGAACTTGAAACACCAGTCCTGACAGGTTGAAATGAGGTATGGTTCAGGAGAGTCATTTCTTAGGTAAAATGTAGAAAAACTCCAGATAATTTCTACAAAGGCTTGGGATGAGGGCTGGTAGGAAAAGTTAGAATTCTTGATGTGTGAGTAGCATTATTGTTCTATAGCTTGTATGCATCACCATAGTTAACCACAGCCAGAGCATCGATTCCTCAACAGATTGAGACAAAGTCCGTGTACACTCACTTGACTAGGAAAAAAATATCCTGTCTGATCTGAGAATTGAATAAGTTCTGACTAAAAAAAATGGCTGGTAAATTTAAAATGAGAGATCTAGATATGGTCATATTGGGTTTAGTAACAGCCAAGTGCTCAAGTTTCCTTGTAAATTTATTTTTTCCTGGGTCAAGCCCAAACTAACCTAACTAAACTTTCTTTTCTTTTTCTTTTTCTTCCCCTTTTTTTTTGGCGGTCGTGAGGCTTGAACTCTGGGTCAGGGCATTGTCCCTGAGCTCTTCAGTGCAAGGCTACCACTCTACTTCAGCCACAGTGCCACTTCCCAAAATGCTTCCTTGAAATGGAGGATAATATTTAAGCGATCAGTGTGTTTGGAACATAAGATAGTTCTTCAAAGCTAAAAATCCTTCAGAAGTGTTTTCGTTAGGCTTTCAGCAAACCTGAACAATTCCTGAAACAGAAAAGGTGCTCAACAAAAAAAAACTATCTTTTCGTCAATGTGACTAAGAGCCCAGCACAAAGCCCATACAATGGTGGGCCATGTCACCCCGCTATAGAAGCAAGCTCTTTGGAAGGGTCCAGCTGAGCACAGTGGGGTTACAGGGAGAGGGCACTCCCCACAAATATACTGTTGAAATACCAGATTCTCAGCTTGCCTTCACCATCTTTCATGAAGGTAAAAATCTTTTTTTTTTTTTTTTTACTTTTTATGTCAGAACAAATTGGACAAGTCTCAAATCTCTTCTTTTTTTCTGACTTCAATGAGATGGTCAGGGAATGAAGAAGAGAAAGATGGAGAGAGGGAGGGAAGCAAGACAGTTCAGTTCACATGAAAGCATTATTACTTCACCACATGCCTGGTAACTGTCCCTGGGGACTTTCGGGATCTTTTATACACAGTGACCATGAAAACAGGACAGCAGCAGGGCCAGGTCACCCAACTGCTATCATTCAGAACCTTCCTCAAGCTTGCACCAGGTTGGCACTGATGTCTTTGTGCAAACTGCAGAAAGACCTGACCCTCACTGTTTTATTCACAGTTGAATCCACATGTGTGAAATTCATGCATACAAAATACTATGTATGCAATATGTATGTGTGTATATCTGCATATACATGTATAGCCATTTTATTTAAAATGTTGCCCCAATTCTACAAAAGAATATGGGAAAAATAAATTGTCTTGGAAAACTGAAACTTTAGCCCTGATCAAAGCATACTGATTTTGTTTTGAGAAACCAGTATACTGGACTGAATGGTGCAGATCTAAAGAGCTTGAGTTCTATAAAGATTCCATAAAGGTTCTATAAAGAGTCTTAAAAGAGTGTTTAAGGAGGAGGCAATGGTTCCTTCTTGAGGTGATTGATATCGAAAAAAGATGGAACCTATTAAATAAAATGAGATAATATAAATATTTCAGTTAGTCATTATCATCTCTTATGATGATGAGAAGATATTATCATCATACTTTTTATTCTAACTCATAAAAATGGTCAATCTTCCATATTTGTAATGGGCACACAAGTTTTTAGTTTGTTGCAAAGCTCATATAAATCACTCAATATTTTCTATACAAATATAATAATTTCTGATTTTGAGGGGAAAAAACAAGTCTTAAAAACCATTAGTCAACTCTAACATATCCTATGGTCATTTGCATGATATATGCACTTTCAGAAAATAACATAAACTTTCTGCATATTCATTATGAGTAAGATGTTCGACAATCAGGAGGAAAAATAGCAAATTTGTTCTTGAGGATTAGGCTCCAATTGGTTGAATTTCAGCATCAACTGGGCAATTTTACTATTAAGTCAGCAGAAGTGAGTTCTTACACACTCTGCCACTTACTAGCAGAGAACATTAGCAAAGGGAAAAGAACACGCTAGAATAAATTGTGCATTATTTCTGGCATTAGTTAAAGGAACAGAGCATTATAAGAAAAAAAATACAGTACCATTGATTTTTACAGGTGTTTAATACAGATAAGCTGAAAAAAGGGTTTCCATTTTAAGCCCAGTGATGGCTAAAGATGCATTCAAATATGTTCAAAAGCAATCTAAAGTCTCCTAAAATGGTGTTTAAGCTATTCAGGCCAAACGTAAATAGTTTTTGTGGTAGTACTGAGGAAGATAGACAAACACAGTGTCCAAGGACCTGACTCCAGCACACTGCTGGCTACCTCCCAAACAGGGGTCATTAAAACACAGGCAATACTGTTTATCACCTGCATGATCACGAGTTATTTGGAGAAAAAGAAAAGTCACGGCTGTCCTTAGAAAGGTAGGAGGCATGATTACCTGGAAGCCTTCCCAACCCAATCTGAAGAAAAGATGATGAAAGAAACAATCAAGCCGAAGACTCAAATATATACCGGCGTTATTATACAAGGAAAATCTGTGTCTCTTTTAACTTGAATTGTTTCTAGCCTATTTCTTTAAACTTAGAATGAGACCCCTTTTTTGTTGTGTGCTTACCCAACAGTATTAGTTAGGTACATTTAAACATTTTATAATAACCAGATTTAAGGAAAAAATAAGGTTATAGAGGGCTAGTGATATAGTTCAATGGTAGCTAGATATGCATGGTTGGCATGTATAATGGGTTCAATTCCCAGGATCCAAAAAACAAAGCAGGGAGTAAAGAGGGAAGATATGTCTACAAACCACTGAATGGGAAGTTTTATATGTTCTTTATTTTGAAATATTCACAGCCTTCTGATTTCTCCAGGGCCATTTGTTCACATAATAGTTTGGATATAAACAAAAGCACCTGTTCTTGACCACAGAGACTCAGAATTCATTTATGCTATGATAAGATGGCAGGCATGCTTGCTTTCGGCATTTTAAAATGTTGTACAAAAAGGTTTCAATTCAACATGGGCACTGGAGGGTCTTGCCTGTCATCCCCAACAGTCAGGAGACTGAGGTCTGAGGATTAAAAGGTCTAAAACCAGCCTGGGCAGAGAGATTCAAGAAACTCTTACCTCTAATTAACCAAGAACAAAAAAAAGGTGGAAGTGGTCATGAGCCAGCTTTGAGCAAAAAGGCCAAGCAAAAACCTGAGGCTCTAAGTTCAAGATACAGTACAAGCACACAAAAAGTCAATTTATGAGTAATGGATATTTGATCACTGTCACCTTTCCATTGCTTTCCTTTCCCACAACCAGCCCAATCTTCTCCTTCCCTTCAAGTTACAGAGCTTCGTTTTCACCTATGTACATCAAGTATTCTTGACTATGTCTGTATTTCATCTTCGCTTTAGCAATCTTTCTTCCACAGTAATAAAATTGGCTCATTCTGTGTCAAATATAGACCTGAAATACCTGTAGCAGCACGCTTTTGTAAAGGTTTGGGCTTTCATTGCTGAAGAATGAACGCAGAGACTCATACATACCGGGAAAGCATTGTCTCTCTGAGATATGGCCACAGCCTTCTTGTACTACTGTCTCCTCTCTGTGTTCTGTGGGAGAGATCATCTCCCCAAATCCCTGTTACAAGTATGTTTATGTCCTAACTGATCACACAGCAGGGTTTCTCCAATGAAATTGGCAAAGCTCCTGTGGTCAACTACTCCCCAGCCGGCATAAACCAAAGCTTGTCTCCTATGCCATATGGCCATGAAGATAGATAGGGCTACCAGCAATGAGAATAATTCCCCCTATACAAAAAATACCAGCCTCATGACAAGTATTGGAACAACTGCAAAACATCATGTTAACTGAGAGAAAACAAACTGCAAAGCTGAGCAGCTAACTTTGGCAAAGTATGAGCAGGCAGCGTAACCAGAGCTAAGTTGAAAGAGTTTACTGTAAAGGCGCCCAATCACCCACAGATCTCGTGAGCACTGGTGGCTGACTCATGTCCTGGAGATGCTAGAACAGAAAGATACCATCACTTGTTAAACACATGATTGGATCAGCCAAAAATGAGGGCACTTAGAATGTGAGCCTTGCCAAACCTGGCCAGTGAGACTTCTGGACATGAAACCCTCTGTCTGTGTCAGAGTTTCCACACGTACAAGGTCATGGGATGCCTTAGGTCATAAAGAGTATTAAAGGAAAACTGTCTTATCAGCACTTAAGTGATATTTTGAAATTGATTACATGTGTAATATTATAGAAGCTAATTATAATGATGTAAGGAATAGACTTCAAGTCAAAAGAGACAGAAATTCAAACTATGTTGAGTTATAAATAATATAGAATTAGACCTTATGCAGGTGAGATGATGATTGCAAGAACACCAATTTTGTATACAATCATTTAGTTTTGAACAGAGCCTTAGCATGTTTCCCCAGGCTGGACTCAAACTCCTAATCCACCTTTCTCAGTATCTAGAGTACTGAGAGTATAGGCATGTACCACTATACTTGGCTGAGCACAAGTTTATTGTTGTTGTTATTTGCCACTCCTAGGATTTGAACTCAGGGCCTGGGCACTGTCATTGAGCCTTCTCAAGGCTAGCACTCTACCATAGTACCACATCTAGCTTTTTCTGTGTATGCGGTACTGAGGAATCGAACCCTGGGCTTTGTGTGTGTTAGGCAAACACCCCTAAGCCACACTCGCTAGCCCAAAAGTTTTAAAAGCTGGAAGTTAAGCCAGATATGGCATGTCTATAAAATGGAGGAAATACAAAATAGGAAAGTATGTCCTGCCCTTAGGTTAGCTAGGCAGCAGACGACACTGGGCCACAGACAGTGATTAAAGTGTCCACCAGTTCTTATATATTATACTCATGTCAAGTGTTTCAGATTTCCTTTGGATTAGACCATGAGTCCTAGTTACTCTGCTAGTACCTTTCCAGACAAGCACGCTTTCATGTGAAACTGTTCTTCCCCTCCATGATGCTTGTGAGTTGAGGAATAGATCTTACTTGTATCTGCTGGTGTTTGTTAATGTATCATGAACTTTTAGTGTGGCATCTGATTTAAAATAAAGAGATTAAGCATGCTAATTTGTCATTTATTTTCCAATGCCTGCTTTCCTGCCCACAGCAATACAAATATCCCAGGAGCTCCTCAGCCCAGTTTTGCAATTCTGCTGAAAGCTGTGCTAATGTGCCCAAAAGGCTTTGCTCTTGGAGAGGGGGGGGGGGGGGGAGGAGGGGGAGAGGGAGGGGGGGAAGGAGAGGGAGAGGGGAGAAAGAAAAGCAAAGCTCCTGTGGTATCCAGGACAATTCTGTTGTCATTTACTGAAAAGTGAGTGCATCCTCCACTGTGCCCCCTGCCCTCCATACCTCCATCACTCATCCAACCACTGGGCCTTGTCTAGTACTCAAACCAAATTAGCAGCTTGGCTGAGCTGTGGCCCCACCAGCTGACCTGTGCTTACTTAGAGTTTTTTAAGAGTAGAAGGTAATTTCATCCATAAAACAAAATTCACAACCCAGGGGCAACTTGAATTATAGGGTAACATCATATGCAAATGATTATGTGTATGTATTTGGGGAACTGTTTCAAAATCACTTAAGTAACTCAAGAATTCAACTCTGTTTTATCTTCTTCTCAAAAGAAAAATGGAGAGAAAGAACAACTCATCATTTAGTCAACTCCAGGTATTAACTTGAAATTTGTGAATGTAGTTTCAACTCATTCTTAATAGAAGAGGCATAAATATCCCACTTTGTCTGTGCTTTTTAGTCTAGCCTTATACATGGTTTTTAAACTCACCATGTAATATTTCTGTTACCTTCTTCATGGTTTCACTTTGAAAATGTGCTTTTTGTGTGTACCCCAGGAGTTTCTGTATGGCTTAAGGCAAAAGAGAGGATCATATCATCACAACTCTGAACTGTAAACATTTTTTCCTATCTTTTTCTGCTCAAGGCTCAGAGCTCATTTTAAATGTCTGCAGGTACTTTCAGAAATATAAAAGAGTCCACAGAACACTCCCCCAAATTATGGTTTTCCTTAACTTGCCAATTTCACATCAACAAAATAAACCTTAGTTTCTTTTTTTTCTAAAAGCAAATCTAATCATTATAGGTGGGAGAAAACACTACTTTAAAAATATTGTTATTTATTTCATATAGGATTGGATTCAAGGATGAGATGCAGCAGTTAATCTCTATGAGATTATTTTTTACCATTATTTTCTGAAATCCTTCTTGGGTTTAATTAAGAATAGGAATGCTCATAGCTTTGTATGATAAAGGGGCATATTTTAGTGGTTAGAATAATAACATGGAATTCAGGAAACATGTATTCTAATCTTGACAAGTGGTTATAAGTGAGCTCCTGAGTTACAGCCTCAGTTTCTCCATGTACTACAAAAGAAAAGCATCTCATATACCACAAAAGTGGCAGTTTCTGTGTGGTAACATTTTTGTAAGCTCTGTGACAGGTACTGAATGAAAAACTTGAACAGAATGATCATTTACTCTTTTGAAGTAGATAATATTAAGACCCTTAATTTTTTCTTTTAAGATACAGAAATGTGAATGGCCCGAGTTCATACAATTAGGACCTAACTTCTGAGCTCTACCCATGAGCCACATGGTTTCCTACTCTGTGAGCTTCTGTATTCACTACACCACTTTGAAGAACAGAATTTACTGTATACCTAGTCCAGAAAATATCCAGAATGGTGGCCCCAGGTTTTCTCTTTCCTATTGGGGGTAATGGGCCACCTGCCTTGCAAAGAAGACTACCCAGGCTGAGGTCTTTCTGGCTTTGCCACACCTGGCATCCCCTAGATACTGCAGTTGCTTTATCTGTCAACTGAACTAAGACATTTGTGTTGGGTTCAGAGCAGCTGGTGGAGGGAGGCAGGCTCAGATTTCCGCTGAACTGAACACAATGAAGTAGCCTTGTCACAGAACCATTACGAGAGCCCATGATCATTGGTTAATATTTGTAGCATTAGTGTGAGATCTATTTAAAACTTCTCCCTCCCAGCTCTTAAATGCCTTCCAAAGGGGAAAGTTCATCCAGGGGTCTATCGGCCATATGCTATTTGGTGTCAATTTTGTTTTTCTTTTTGCATGTTGAAGAGCCAACAGAAAGAAATGAGCTTTCCGAGGAAAATGTTCACGAATGCTGACAGCATGGACACCAAACAGCATGCTTGCAAAGTAGGAAAAAGCAACACTAGGATTCCTCTGCTCAAATCCAGTCTCTGCAGAAAAAAGCAAACTTGAACTCAAGTTGCACAGATGCTTCTTTCACAATGAATATTAAGCTGAGCTCATCAAAGTACACGGCCAGAATAGAATCAAAAGGTTTGAAAAGTCTCACCACAACATATACTTAGAGTGTAGTATAAAAATATACCACCTTCATGAATGCTCATTAGCAACTATAATCATTTGATAATATGTTTCATAATTTTACACTTAATGAGAGCATGGAAAAATAATGACAAGTAGAGGTAGTGAAGCATATATTGATCTGAATATTGTAAATAATCCACAATGCATATGTATTCCCAAACAATGTGTTACACATGATACATATACAATTTTGCAAGTGTCAAGTAAAGAAAAAGAGCTATTGATCTTCACATTTCCTAGACTTGGTTAAACAGTAAACAGTAAAATAAAACTTTATGGGCTCAGTCCAGAAATAAATTAGCCATAAACAAAAATGTGACAGTAAAATAACCATACTTTCAGAGATGCTTGAGTACTTTCTGTGGGAAGAAAATTTGGGGGATCACGGCTAACTTTCCTGAAATTCTAAAGGGTTTCCATGTAATATCTGGATCAGTCAACACTCACATTTAGAAGACCTAAAGTAGATTAAGAAAATCTTAGCATCTGCTAGTATCTAAGGGATATGAGAAGGGGTGGGGGGAATACCATCCATGATTTTTTAAGGTCTTTTGATAAACATCTCCCTATAAAGGAACCTGTCCAGAAGTTTCAACACTACAAATTTTCTAACAAAGAAAAAAAAACATGTCATCTTCAAAGAAGAAATTCTGAAGCAATGTGAGACATGTATGTACCAAGCTTCACTCTCTTACAATCTTGAGAGGTATCTTATCCTTGTTATATTGAGATACTCACCTCACAAATTACTTGCATTCTTTGGTTCATAAAAAGAATATCACGAGCACAATTAAACAATCATGTAGTAAAGCATCCAGAGTATAAATTATTATTGTACAAGCAAAACAAGGACCCTGGGGGTTGACACAGACCAACTTCCTTAAAAGAAGCAATAGTTGGGGCCAGAAATGGTCCCCTAGGCACACATCACATAGCATCTGGAAATTGTGAAAGAACAGAGAAAATTAACTCTTCCTTCCTACCAATATTGGAAAAAAATAGCTTCCAGATGCTAGAGAATTGATGAACTCAATGCTTGGTGTTAAAAAACGTATCTCACTAGAATCACCCATGTAACATAGAAGTATGAAAAAATGTACAATAATAGCTTTCAGGAAAAATGAATTAAGAACATATTGTGATCAGCTCCAGCAACAAAAAAATAACAAAAAGGAGAAAGATTAAGAGGCAGCATATCTTTAGAAATTGTAAAATGGGTTTATAGGTCTTCTAATAACAACTTTTACTCAAACCTTACATAAACAGGCTTAGAGGATACAAATATTATGTGGGCTATGTGAACACTCCTGGTCCCTAATCATGTTTAGGGATTACTTGACAGAAGAGACACATTTCATTCCTATTGGGCTAGGGATTATGGCAAAGAAACATCTAATATTCCATTTTTTAATTTCATGCATTTTTTATTTACCTTTAATGATGCTGTATATATTCATCATCCTGAAATATTAAAACAGTATGAAAAAAGTAATAAATTGGTAGAAAATTTAGGGAATAGGAATGCAACAGCACGCAAATCATACACTATCAAGTGCTTGATACACATTTAAAATTACTGCCTACTACGGCAAAGCCAAATTCCTGGCAGATTTCTGAAGCACAAAGTCACAATAAGAAGATCAGCAGAACAGACTGAAATAATAGAATATTCATCCCTCTAATCCATATGCAATTCTTTAGGGCTTTTTTTTTAAACAATGCATATGAGGTCTGACTGTATTCCAGATTTAAATAAGTTGTCTCTCTCCTTCCTGCTCATCTCTATTTTTATTTTTTAAATGTATATATAGTTATCATTTTCTGCACTACTGCACCAGCGATGACAAGGTGAGCCCATTTTTCTCACACCTCAAATGAAACAATAGCATTTTTAAACAACACAGTTTTTTTTTAAGAAAAAGATAGACATTTATTCATTCCATTAAAACCTCTCGAAATTGCTTTTGGGAAAGCAAGTTGTCCTCGTTCATGGAAGAAATGAAGTGGTATTTTAAATTATTTAATTATCAAATTAACATGTCGATGATATAAGGCAAGACTGCAGCCAAAGAAAGTAAAAGCCTGGCATTTCATTATTGCCTCACTCAACTTTCCCACAGGGAGCATCCAATATGGTCACAAGGAAGACAAAACTGCCAAGGAGTAAACCATCATTCCCAGAGTAGATGTGGACACCACGGGGAGAATGCTCAACCTTGGGAGAAGGAAACATTGGCTGGATATCAGGTGTCAGCAAACAAGTTCCATGACACATTTTCACCCTTCTACCCCCATTCCATGTTCTATTTGCCAGGAGTTAATTGCTTTTTTCTAGGGCCTGTCATAGTTTTGAATTAGCTTCTTTCTGTTAGTTTCTTCTGACATTTTCCCTTATTTTTACTTTTAAATATTTTTGGCAATACTGGAGCTTGAATTTAGGGCTTTGCTTTCCACTGGCTTTTTTTTTTTTTTTTTTGCTAAAATCTGTCTGGTGCTCTACCATTTGAGTCATACCTCCCTATCTAGCTTTTTGTTGGTTCACTGACAATAAGTGTTTCACAGACTTTCCTGCCTGGGCTGGCTTCAAATCATGATGATCAGATATTGGCTTCCTTAGTGGCTAGGTATGAGCCAGGGGTGTCTGGTGGCATTATCCTTTCATGAACACTTATTGTCTCTTCACAAAGAGGGAAGTCAACAAAACAGAAACTATTTTGGATGCTTCCTGATTCTTTAAAGTCTCCCACATACTCCTCTTCCAAGGCGCTTTTTCTCCCATTTCTGCCAAAGAATTTATGAAGGAAAACTTCTTATGCTCAAATCCTATCCTGCCTTTGCCTTGAAAGGGTTAAGTTAGGTCCTTATTTCTTCACTGGTCACACATTCACATTTAATGGGGGCATTTACTTTTTTTTTTTCTTCAGATTTTACTGAATTTATTGAGTCTAGTTGGCTGTTTCTATTTGTGTTAAACACACTGCATTCCAGGTCACTACTCAAATCAGCCACTATAAGATATAATGAGTTCTCACTAATAAATAACATTAAGTAGAGAGATAGAACCATTGAAAGTAATTAGAGGGGAATCAGCAAGCCCTACCACCACTACCATTGAGAATGACAAAAGAAGATGTACAGCTTTGTAAAACAACAAAAATATTTCTAAGCTACAGAAAAGACACAAGACAACTTCATAAATGGAAAGCTACCACTATGGCCAGATGATATAAAGACATGAACCAAAAAATAGGGGTAAGTAGTATGAAAGACTTCTTTACTAACAAGAAAAGCTGTTTTACATATAGAAAAAACCTTTATGCTCACCTGTAATAACACACACACACACATCCACATCCACATACACACCAGTAAGATTTGAAATGAGAAAGAAAGCCAGAAGAAAGTTCTTCAATTCCAGAATACTATAAAATCCTTTTCCAGTCCCTCCATGTCATTGGCACGGCAGTTGTAGCTTCCCATGCCCTCTCAACCCAAACAATGCATTCTAGGGTCAATAAGCTGAAAATTACCAATTAAAGTCCAATTCCTTCTTGAATATTTTAAGCAAATGCCTTCATTCCCCTTTAAAAACATAAAGAAATGATGAGAGGAAAACTTCAAACCGTGGAAGGATAAATAGCAAGAGGACTTGAGGATGACACAACAGAGAAGCCGACCATGCCATCTATCTGAGCAAATCATCTGTGTCCTCTTTATGAAACCATGGTCTTTTCTATAGTATGATATCATTTTTTTTCTCCACCAGCTCAGATTCTCATGCTACTTAGTATGCCTTTTGACTCTTAGCACTGATTCAAGAATTTAGAAGTGTTCTCAAGTCCTTGTGTAAACCAAGATGTGTCAACCCAGGACAGGTGGCTCAGCTGTTGTGAGTTTCTTTGTTGACTACATCTAGCATTTGGCTAAAGCCTCTTAGAAACAGTACACTGCTTTGCAGTTAGCCCCTTAGACTTGTTAGAGTTAATAAATCACCCCCATAATTATAACTGCTGATAACAGATCAAGGGAGAAGATGGGAGAAGAAACAGGGGTAAAATTCAGTGAAATGTTTCAGTTCTAATACCCACCCTCAACTCCATTCATGAAAGTTTGCCTTCCCTTTTTCATGAGGTATTTCCACCCTTTCCTACCAGTTCTCTCTGGATGAGTCCGTGAGCGTTGCTTTCTGGCCCTTGTGGACTAGAAGATTTTAGAGCCTGACCTGGTATTATAGACTAAGCTACAGGTATGTTAATGAATGCAAATATATGACCTAAAAACTATACACCAGTGTTTAGCCAACATCATAAAATATTTTTTTCCAGTCCTGGGGCTGTAATTTAGGGCCTGGGCACTATTCTTGGACAGTTCTTACTCAAGGCTTGTGCTCTGCCACTTGAACAGTGCCAGTTCCAGCTTTTTCTGTGTATATAGCACCAAGGAATTGAACCTAGGGGTTCATGAATGCTAGGCAAACACTCTAGTAGGCTACACTTCCGGTCCAACATCATAAACTATTGAAAAAAGAAGTCACTGACAACTGCAACTCTCTTACCTGGCCAACTGCTCCCTCTTCTCAGAATAAAGTGAGGTTTCCCTTTCAACAATTTAGATTTCTATTCTTTCAAGCTATCCTCGCTCATGTTTTACCTTTTTCTTTTCTTTTAGATTTACTTTTCTCTCTCTTGAACCTAGTTCTCTACTACTTGAGTCACAGCCATAATTTCATTTTTTCACTAGTTAAATGGAAATAAGGGTCTCCTGGACTCTCCTACACAGGCTGGTTTTGAACTGTTAGACTCAAATCTCAGCCTCCTAAGTAGCTAGCATTACAAGAGTGAGCTACTGGTGCATGGCTTCTTTCCCCTTTCTGGAGTTGCTATTTAGAGGATGTTCTAGCTGCTAAGAAGCTAAGGGCTAGATCTTTGTCATAAAATTCAACCATCTTTCAAGTATTTTGTAACTGTCCTGATAAACCTCACAACCTCACTGCAGATTTGTTCAACTCTATCCGTAGAGTTGCAGTTTTTTAGAGTTTTTGAAGATGGAATGCTTTGACAATGAATTTCAGCCTATGTACAGCAATGTGTACATTGCTATATGGCCTGCATATAGATCCTAAGTGACTATATCATTTCCCAAAATGCCATTGTTCCCAATGACATTAAAGTCATTATTCTGAACTGGAGTTTCTTTCAGAAATAAATACTGACACCCTGTAAAAAGGATCTGAATGGATAATTATAAAGAACATAAAATTATTACATTGAGAGGAAAATAGGTACTGATAATTCCAACTAAAAATCATAAAAGACATGATCAACAGCAAAAGAAAGTTCATCTCCAAAATAAGCAGCGGTACCTTAGTTGTCCTTGTCATTCTTGGCAAAAGGTTCAGAAGCTCAATAAAGCAAAAGACAGACACATGGTTTTAGAGAAGGAAATACATTTTACTGGTCTTTCCCTTCTAAAATTAGTCAAAAAACCATCAGCACACACCTGTTCTTAGTAAAGTGTATTGGACAGGTGTGTGGAAGGCTAAGGTTAAGTCGAGGGGGACTTTCTACTTTGCCTTTGACATATTCCAGGTTTCAGTGCCATTTTTTCCCTTTGTTTATCCAAATGGGCCAGTGACTGTTGAAACACTTGGGAGTACTTAACTAAAGCAAATAAAGCTCTTGAACTTTAAATACCCAACCAGAGGAGCTACTGTCCTGTAGGAAGTCGCTTGGCAAGGCTCAGAATCATTTGGAAACTTTACACAATCCTTCAGAATGGCAAAGAAACCACACAACCTGATGCAGATCAAACTTAGACAACAATCCAATGTCAAGATTGGAGATAAGGTGTAAAAGAACAATGTGACCACCTTAAAAAGTGTTCGCTTTCTTTAATGTTTGTTGTTGAGATTAAAGATGGAATTTTACTCAGTCAGAGAAGGGAGAGAGAGTGACTGACTTGCATCTGGGCCTTCTAGATTTTTGATTCACCTGTGATAAGAACCAAAATAAATAAATACTAAAAGAAGAACAAGCTTTACATGAACAGCCAGTTTATCTGGATTTCAGTCTCGGCAGGCATGCTATCTGAAGGAAAAAGTACCAGCTGCAAGAACTTTCCTAGGCCAGTTTCTCATCTACAAGATGCCTAGATGCAAAGACTCTTCTCAACTCAAATAACCAGTGGTACTCCTGTTTAGTAGGGTAACAATAGGGAACGGGTTGATTTGTATTTGTAGAGAACGAATGTCACCACCAGGCACTTAGTAGGCCATACCTACGACCTTAGCTCAGGAAGTTGAGATCTGAGGATATAGGTTCAAAACTAGTCTGGGCAGAAAAGTCTGTGAGTCTCTAATCTCCAGTGAATTACCAAAAAGCCAGAAATGAAAGTCTAGCCCCAGTGATGGAGTGTCATTCTTGAGTGATAAAGCCAAGCAAGACTTCAAGGCCCTGAGTTTAAGCCCCAGTACCAGAAAAAAGAAAGTTACACCGTAGTGTTGTATTAAAATTTATAGAAACTATTCCCAAAGTACAGACAGTTGAGTCTTTGTGTTGGTTCTTTAAGAAAGTCCTTAATTTCTTTTTTTCCCTGGTGATTTATGTAGGTGTTAGTTTTGTAATGGGGTAGAGATGATGGAGGGATTCATTCCTTTTTCTTCCTTTGAAATTCCAAAATCTTCAGTTAGTTAGTATTGAGACATGGTTTTGAATAATTAGAAAAAAATCATACTATACAATACATACACACACACAGCCCTTGTTCTCTTAAAAATTATTCTTAGCACTTGAACTCATTAGGCTTTCTTATTATTCACTCCTGGTGCTCTACCACTTATGCCATATCTCCAGTACAGCATTTTGCTGCTGAATTGGAAATGGAGTCTCATGGACTTTTCTAACCAAGCTAGCTACAAACCACAATCTTCCATGTCTCACCTTCTTGAGTAGTTACGATGACAGGTGTGAGAAACCAGTAAAACTCATCCTTGTTAAGAAAACTATATAACCTTGTTTCTTCTTTTCCATTCATTTGAATTCTAGCTCCTTTCAACGTTCAGATTTTGTAATGATTTTCTAACTGATCTATATACTTCTTATCTAAAGTTTTAGCTCCACTAAAGTTCAGGCTAGAATCCAAACTTTTTGAAGGTATTAGTCTCAAAAAAAGATTTCTCAGGGAAACTTGAAACGGCTACCAACCAAGTATTATTTCATAACAGCGAGTATTAATGTAATGTTCACATTGTTTGCTACTGATGGATTAGCCTGCATTATAAGATTACACAAAACTGCTTTGTACACATCCTTTACAAAACAGACTGGAACTCTATAAGACTTAGGAAATTCATGTTATTCCTTATTTATCCCTTTTCTGATGTGATCACAATGATGGAGTCAAGTCCAAGGAAACTGTAAAATAGTGTTCTTTTGCCTACATTTTCTCATTGGGAACAATACCCAATATCTTTTCCCATGCTCTGTGGTGGTTTAATTTTTAATTATTAGAAAGAGAGGCAACTACCAAATGATATAATGTAGTTCTTAGATCCAAATTCCTATAGGAATGGTTTTTGAAATTCTCTGACATTCTAGATTATAATTGGCTTTTGCTGCATAAAATGGTTGGCTAATTTAAATGGGTAGAAAAGCAAACATTCTTTCCTAGAGTTTATGAAGTGGTAAGCCTATTTCTTAGCATGACGAACTGTGTGCCATCCTTTCAAACATAATGTTCCACACAAGAAATGTTAAAGATGCCACGCACTTACCAACCTAGTATCTTTGTATGGTGGACTTTAGCATATATTTCTCTGAGAACTGAAGATGGAGAGCCACAAGTCACTAAGTCTACTGCGTTTATTATCCACCTGTGCCACCTTACTAATGAAGAATAGTGTTTAAGCACAAAAGCACATGGCTTATGTGCATATAATCCTGCTTGAGACAAATACTGAACTAGCTGAGGAGGTTTGAAGGGGACAGCCATATCACAATTATATCAAAAATCCTGTCCAGGATAACTGGATCTACCTATTTATTTCAAACTAGAACATTCCTTTGTCTTCATGATCTAATTCCATGATGCTATGAAAGTCAAGAAAATAATGGAGGATCTCTTCCCCTCTCATGACAAATGGTGTGGAAATGCAGGTATCATTACTTCCATGTCAGTCCCAGAAGCCTCTGGGCATAGAAACAAGTTCTTCCAATCCTCCATGTCCTTTCAAGGTGGGATTTGAATGGAATAATCACTGACCTGGGCCTTTGAACCCAAAACTTTCCAATCAGTTCTAGTATACCTAAATATTGCTTAGATGTCCTGTTAGTAAAAATCTGACTGGAGTAAAAATTAAATCAAATTTTAAAAAATCAGAATACATTGGAATGGATGATAACCTCCATATTGGGTTTTTATTTATTTTTATTTTTTTGCCAGTCCTGGGCATGAGCTCAGGGCTTGAGCACTGTCATTGGGCTTTCTCAAGGCTAGAGATCTACCACTTGAGCCACAGCACCACTTCCAGCATATATATATATATATATATATATATATATATATATATATATACATACACACACATATATATGGTACTGAGGAATTGAACTCTGGTCTTTGTGCATGCTAGGCAAGCACTCTACCACTAGGCCAAACTCCAGGCCCCCACATTGGGTTTTTATAAGCAATTTCTGGGATACTGTAGATACAATACATATTCTAAGATGCTTTGCAAATGTAGTGTGTTAAGAGAAATCAGGTCTTCCAATTTGTTAGCATTGTTTTAGAAAGTAAGAGGAAAGGAGAGCAAGAAAAATCTGAGATAGTGGTTTCTAAGTTATATTTAATCAATGTAACTTAAGTGGGAGAGAAAGATGTTGCATGCAGGAGGCAAATAAATCTAGGCTTATTAATGAGGACATTTCAGGAATGGAGACCTATAGACGGTGTACAATCAGTATGTCAATGAATATTGTCTAAAAATGCAATACTAATAAAATAGGTTTATCTGGATAGGTAAACAAATGGTCTGATGAAACGGGGACTTGGGGACAAATGTAAAGAGTGGAATAATGGTAACTGGGCCACCTATTGACCTTGACTTTCTAGTGCTAGCTGTGAGATCAGGGCTCACCAGCCATATCAAATGGAACATAGTTTACAGCCTGGCTCTCAAGGCCAGATAGGTGATAAGCAGAGGTTATTGACAATAATGCTATTGTACTAATATAATATGATTGGCAATCACATGACATTCTTTTATAAACACTTCCCAATTTAATTTCATCCCTATAGTAATAAATTCCTGAGTTTGGCATTATTGATTCCATTTTACATAATAGGAAACTTACCTGAGGGTAAAAGAGTTCATCTTCTTGAGTCAAAAGGTCTTGATCTTAATTTTAGGCCAGACTCCATAAATTCCAATTTTAGACTATATCCCAGAGACTTAAGTAGAAATGGCATTATTATTGCTTCGGGTTTGGGGTACAGAAAGGAACTTGAAATTCTTAAACCAAAGTATTTTTCCAATACTTTGTTTTAGAAGGGATTGTGAGCTCCACGACGATCAGTTGACCTTCAGGACCTACAACTGGAGGAAATTTTTCATAGGGACACTTGAAGCTTTTTCTTTCCCATTAGAAGGCGGTGGGAGGGGGAGTGGTCTCTGCTGTCTGTCACAGACAATGACATTGAAACACTGATCGCTTCAAAACTGTTAAGAAAAATAATAGCTCAGATCTCCAGACCATAAAAGTCTGCAAGGATTACTTATACTTAGTTTTAATGGTAACTGTCTGAGCACTATTGGATAAAGGGTGAATTTTTATTTTCTTCTTTAGGTTTGTGGCTATTAAACTATGTTGCAATAAATAGTCATTAGCATGTTCCTCAAAAAACTTGGGCAAAGAATAATATGGCAATATATTGATCTGATTATGTTAGTTGAGAAAGAAATCTCTAAAATAGCAATAGTTGCCTTGTATTTCTCCATTGCTTCCTGCTTCCCACTAACTACATGACCTACATTAATAGATTCTCCTAAATTCTTCCCCCAAAACACAGAAATAATAATACTCATCTCCTTATAAAGAAGTGGAGTTTTTCAAAATTGCTTAGACCTCCATCATTTTCCCTTAATAAACAAACAGCTTACATATATCTGAATAATTCTAATAAAAAGAATCACAAAAGGATAACAGGTAGGAATGCAGATGTTAGAGAAAAGAAAAGGTGAAGACTTGGTGCCTTGAAATCAGCTGGTATGTAGGAGATCCACTGAATCTGCTATGCCATAAACTAAAGGCTAAAGTAAGTTCGGGTAGAGTAGTGTTTATTTCTAATAGAACAGAAATCAGGAAAGGTTTTGAATATAAGATGGTATTTGGACTAGGGCTTTTGAAGATGAGTTTTTTCATAGGTTGGAAATTGGGGGGTGTATGTTTAACACAACAACAACAAAAAAAACAGGGACTTTGGATTCTGTATCTCTTACTCTTAGAATTATGGCTCCTGGAGCATTTTCCACTGTTTTATCCCTCATTAGTCTCTGCTTAAATCTATACTATCTTGGTTGAAATTAGCAAAGATAGAACATCTCTGTGACCCAAGATAGAAACTGAGCTTGTATTTTGTATGTGGGGACATTTCTACATTGTCAGAGAGGGAAGCCTTGACCTGATATCTCCTAGCTATAAGGAATGTGGGTTCTTTACCATTTAAATATATATTCTACAAATTTAAGAAATGAAATCCCTTGATATAATGGGATAGCAGTATAATCCTCCTAGATCAGGACATGGAGGCAGGAAAACCTTCAGGACAAGGCCAAACCGGCAAAGGTACTGAGATCCTATCTCAAAAACAAAATATAAACAGATGGGCTAGGAGTGTGGTTTAAGTGTTAAGATGACTAGTTAGCTAGTCAGAGGCAGGCCCTGGGTTAAATCCCCAATACTTCAAACAATTGAAAGAAGCATTAGCTTTGTTTGGCTGCTTTTGGTTTAAAACCCAAACATATGGACTTGTTTACATGCTTGCTTGCTTGGATTTCTGAAGACAAGTGTCCAGAGGCCGAGAGAGGCCATGCAATCTATTTTGTACATGTTACACATGCCAAGGAAGGCCGTATTAGAAGGTTATTATTACAAGTACATAGCAATAGTTAAGGGCCTCATAAACATTTAAAAGAAGGTAAATCAAAATAATGTTTCCAGACAGACAGAAACACACCCCCCCCCGCACCCGCCACACACACACACACACACACACACACACACAGGTCTTAATTCTAGTGCTGTAGGTTACTATCGTTTATGTATTGGCCTTTCTATTTTCTACAAGTTGAGAATACTCAGGCACAGGAAATTGTATGAAAAAAACACAGCTGGCCATCAAAAGTCATTTTAAAAAGTGTTTTGTACATCATCAACAGATGACACTGAAAGTTGTATTTCAGCAAACAGTACCTTTGTTCTTGTGCTTTCTGGGATGTTGGAACTTTTCTATGAAACAATCATGTCCACAATTTCACTGGCACTCATCTCTCTCCCTATTTCATTCACTAACTCTCACCTTCTAGTTCACATAGTAAAACAGTAGACTATGGTGTGGCTTTCAGAGAATCTTTGTTAACCCACTGGTGCCCACAGTGAGGGATATATATGCATATGTATTTATGCAGAATTAAGAATTAGCCTATAGGACAGATCAGGAGATCATATCTTATCCACATTGAAGGCTAAAATCAAGAAGATGATATTTCCCGGACAGCCAGGCAGAGGAGTGAGGGTTTGATGATAAGACTCTATCCCAACAGAAGCTATTGGGCATCATAAGTGTTTCTTATCCCAGCTATGATGGAAAGGGTAAAACAGGCAGATCATTGCCAGACACATACTTAGGCACAAACAACAAGACCTTAACACAAAATACCCAGTGTAGGGAGAAGATATTTACCAATAATACATCAGACAAATGCTTAATATCCAGTATCTATAGGGAACTCAAGAAATGAATCCCCTCCAAACCCAACAAACCAATCACTAAATGGGCAAGGGAATTAAAGAGAGACTTATCAGAAGAAGAGGTTAAAACAGCAGAAAAGCATATGAGAAAATGCTCATCATCCATGGTCATAAAGAAAATGCAAATAAAAACAACCTTACCCGAATAAGAATGGCCAAGATTTTGAACTCAGACAATAACAGATGCTGGCAGGGTTGTGGAGAAAAAGGAACCCTACTGCATTGCTGGTGGGATTGTAGGCAAGTTCAGCCAGTCTGAAAAACAGTATGGAAGTTTCTTAAAGAACTGAAAATACACCCTCCCTACAATTCCACCATACCACTCCTGGGCATCAATCCTGAACAATATAATCCAGCATATGATAAGAACACCTGCACTATTCACAATAGCCAGGCAATGGAAATAATCCAGAGGCCCTACTGCAGATGAATGGATTCAGAAAATATGGTATATATATATATATATATATATATATATATATATATATATACAAACAATGGAATTCTACATAGCCAACAGACAAGACATTGGCAGGGAAGTGGATGAATCTAGAGCGAATCAAGTTGAGTGAGACAAGTCAAGACCAAAGGAACAAAAGGCGCATGGTATCCTTAATATGAGGCTATTAGATCCAAACAGTACAAGAGCGAGGACTCAATATTTGTGTACCCAATGCTATGGACATGGTATTGGAAATATAAACACAGCTACATGGACATAAAAATCTATGACTCTATAAACATAATGTTTTATTACATAGATTACTATGTGTCTATGACATGCAAGCCCTCAGCCTAATTTTAATTATGTTCTAAAATCTAAGTGCCAGTGAATGCATATAGAGATTCCCTTTTTGAACACTTGTTTGTTAAACACGTCATTTGAAATGGGATGTAAAAATCAATGCTAATAAATTCTTTAATAAAAAACTACCCAGTGTAAAAAAGGGGGGAGCGGAGGAATTCAGGCATAGTTCAGTGATAGAGCATTTGTCTAGCAAGTGTGAAACCTGGAGTTCACACCTCAGTTCTGTCTAATCAGCAGAAGCTGCAGCAGCAGCCATCTATAAAAATTCCTGCACAAAGCGGAGGTCCTTCAGCTTCTTTCCACAGATGTCAAAAACAGTGGGATACAGATATGTTCAGATGGCATTTATTTTGTTGCTTTACTTTAGACAACTGAGCTCAGTAAATAAGAATCATATTAGCAGAAGAAGCATGAGATTCAGGGTCCAGGAGTGGGTCCTAGTGGTAGAGTGCTTGCCTCTATGTATGAAGCCCTGGATTCAATTCCTGGGTACCACATACATAGAAAAAGCTGGATATAGTGCTATGGCTCAAGGACAGTGCCAAGGCCCTGAGTTCAAGACCCCCGATTGGGAAAAAATAAAAATAAACATGTGGGATTCAATATATAGTCAACAGCCCCTACGTTTGGACTATGATTAGTACTTGAAGGGGACTTGAATGCCCACCATACTGGAGTGGGGGGGGTGGAATATCTCTAATGACAGGAGGGGACAATAAATATCATCATCATTGCAGGCCATTCAATGATTATCATTGTAATAAATTATTTCAGGGTTATTTTCAATTTATTTCCATATCACCACCTATAATCTCAATCCAGTCATTGCCATATTACTGATGGGAAAAATTCAAATCTAATGCACTCAGGTTGTATTTCTAAGAAGGCTGTAGTTGCATAAGCCACTAAATAAGGATATCACCATAGGCCTGTCTCACTCCAAAAACCACATTTTTTTTTTGTGGGTTATAGGGCTTGAACGCTATCATTAAGCTCTTCTGCTCAAGGATTCCACCCTTGAGCCACAGCCCCACTTCCCATTTTTTAGTGATTAATTAAAGAGTCTCTCATTCTTTAGTGCCCATGCTGGCTTTCAACCAAGATCCTCAGATCTCAGCCTCCTGAGTTGCTAGAAAACCCACATTCTTAACTACTCTACTTGGCTATCTTTTCACCTGAAAAAAAAAAAAAAACCAGATGTGTATGCCAGACACTAGGCTCAGATCTGAAGTGTATGGTTTGAAGCCAGCCCAAACAGGCAAGTCCATGAGATTTTTAACTCTATAATTAACCAGCAAAAAAAAAAAGCCAGAGTAGAACTGTGGCTCAAGTAGTAAAATGCCAGGCTTGAGCAAAAAAAAAAAAAAAAAAAAAAAACCAACAACAACAAAAAAACAAAGAGACAGTAACTAGGGTCTGAATTCAAGCCCTAATACTGGCATAGAGGAGTGGCAGGATTTGTAAGGAATGGAAACAATATCGAACTCCATTCTATCCAAAATGAGCCATCCAGAGGTTTGAGTGAATGTGCTTTGTACCACTGTGTCCATGAGAACTACACACACACATGCCTACAGTCTGAATCTGAATGCAACACTACAGTGCATTCAACCCAAGGCGCCATCAGGGCTGGGTTCTCTTCAAGTGTTACCAATTCATGGACCGATTAGAGGCACATTAATAACAGAGTTAATATGAAGTGCTTAATGCCTCCACATCAGTGACAAATTCGACTCAGCCAAATTCCGTGACCACTGAGGCCACAGAGGAACAATTTGGTAGATTTCATCAACAGTTCTAATTATGTTGCTGTCAAGTCGAGAAGGAAGTAATCTATAACTGGGGTACGTGGAGACGGTGGCACCCAAGAGTAATTTATGCCCAAGACACAGGGTCCTTTTTGTAGTTAGTGTGCACAATGCTTGACTAACAAGTGAGTTCAGAAAGGAATAGATTAAGGGGAACGCAACCCTCTGGGTTGAAAGGCTTGTCAGGGGGGCAAGCTTCTCAAGAGAACACACAGAAATCATTTCCAGAATGTCCTGTTTCTACAGGCATCTGAGTGTAGGCTGTCACAGTCTGAGAAGACTGCAAGGCTGAAAAAGTAAGGGACCAGATTCAGATATCTTTGAGACTTTTCTTTTCACTTTTGTTTTTAACAACTGGTAGGTTTGAGCCGCATCTCTGGAGAGGGTTTTTGGATAGACTTTTATGTATTACAGGAATCCTGAATAGAGCGAGCCAATGAGATGGCAACTTACAAAATAGTTCTTTTTTTAAAATAACAGCTCAATCCTCAGATAGCATTATCATCAGAGACCCAAGAATCCTTTTATGAAGCTATAAATATATGCTAATGGAGTGAGCAAAGGAATTGTTATGAAACAGTAAACTACAATATTATATCCTTGCATACATACACGCGCACACACACACACACACACACACACACACACACACACTCACATGCACTCACAACCTGTGCTGCTTGCACCCCGTACAACCAAACCAAACTATGAGACAGGCAATTGGAAAGGACTAGAGGGAGGATAGGAAGAGAGCAGGGGGCTGGGGGGTAAGTAATGGAGGGGAAATTGAAGAGGGAAGATAGGATGCAATTTTGAGTGATTTTCCACTGTGATCTGTATTGGGAAGTGGCTCCAGTTCTCTCCAGCAGGGTAATTTTATACATGGCATTCTTATTAAATATTACCAAGGGGGAAGGGTAGAGGAATTATGTCCCTGAGACATTTTCTAAAGAGTTAAAACTGGCGATGTGAGCAGAGGCTTGGTTATTATTACCGATTGGTTGTTAATTAAAGTAAAATGAAGCTTCTTACACTTCAACACCTTATTGCAAATTATGCAAAAAACACAACTAATTGCATTATTAGCAAAAATTACATTTAAAAATAGCTTCACACAAAGAACTAAAATTATCTAATCTAAACTTGCTTCTACTAAATGAAGCCTGAGAAGACCTAGCTCTGGGGAAAACATGGAGTTTTCTGCTTCTCATTTAACACAGAGAAAGCCATGCGTTTAAAATGTTATTGGCAAATATTACTAGAAATAGCAAACAAATTGGGTATTACTTAAGGCAAGCTATTAGATAACAAATTTAGATCATCCTTATCAAGTACAACATGATATGCATTTGGATCTAATCAATTCTTTATCACAAATAATCTTCCAGGCAATGAAATGAGACAAAGCTAAGACTCATTATTATTAAAGAGCATCTTTAGTTTTAAATAAAGAGACTTGTGAAAGATGGGGTGAGCAAAAGGGGAAAGATAGGTTGATGAGTCAAACGACAAAGGATGAAACAGTGTAACAGCGATAGCCACAAGACAATACTCTAGAAACAACGTCTACAGCTTGGGAGGGGTGGGGGAAGAGGAAATGGAAGAAAAACATGGGTAACAATATTCAAGAAGTAACGTACCCAGTACCTTATGAAGGTACCCTGTAACCCCTCTATACATCACTATGATTATAACAAAATCAATTCAAAAATAAAAAGATGTAATCAGTGAAAATAAGCTTAAAAAATTGCAAAGGAAGTTTGCAGTTCACAGGACACACACACACACACACACACACACACACACACACACACACACACGCCCTTATAATAAAACAGAACACAATTCTCCATTTTGTTTTTCCTCCACGTTAATTTCTCCACTTCCTCTGCCAATGGTTCTCTTTGGGCTCCTCAAGTGACAATACATTAAGGTAGGGCAAGATGGTGGTGTATTCAACTCCACAGGCCAATACTTGCCCTTGGCTTCCTTGACGTCATTGTATGTGTCCTATCGTTTGGGCTGAAGCATTTCTTTTACTCCACTTCCTTGATTTTTAAGGCCAGCATGATTGCTAGTCCGGAAAAGCAGCTATTTTACAAAAAGTAAAACTTAGACAAGAGGACAATTATACTATTCTTGGCTCACCCTTTACTGAAGCTGCTAAGTTGAGCAGAAAGTTCCTTTAGACTATTAGTTTTGGCTAGGCTTCTCCTGCATGTGGAGAATACTGCTATTATGCTCTTAATCTAGGAAGAGAGACTGAAAGAGAGAAAATGTTAGATACCTACTGAAATAATCATCCTGCTTTGAGCTTATATTGTATCACCATTTATATTGATAACAGCAGCGCTCCATGGAGCGCCTTCTATCTGACAAATTGGGAAATGAACACCTGCAAGCTTACTTGGCACGCTGACTAGATGGAGTACCCCAGAATTCAAAATCTGGAAGAGTGGGTACTGCTGGCTCATACCTATAATCCTAGCTGCTCAGAATGCTAAGATCAAAGCCAGCCCCAGTTAGGAAAGTTTGTGAGACGCTTACCTCCAGTTCAAGTGGTACAGAAGCAGCCTTGAGCAATAAAGCTCAGGAACAGTGCTCAAACCCTGAGTTCAAGCCCACAACTGACCAAAATTAAATAGATGATAGATAGATAGATAGATAGATAGATAGATAGATAGATAGATAGATAGACAGACAGACAGACAGACATCTGGGAGAAGAAAAAGGAGCCTCATTTGAAAATCTTCACTGCCATCATCCATTAAACTTCATTTCATTTAAATTTCCTCTAGGATAACGTATTTTGGGGAGTAAGAGTAGTACCACACAGCTGAAAGATAATGATGCCCTAATATTAACTCACAGTATGAACAGGTTTGGCATGCTCACTTGTCTCCCCATCTTTATATGGAAACCCCAGCATTGATTAGCCTAGACCTTCTTACTTATCTCCTGTGAGGCCTTGTATATTTTAAGTGCTCAGAAATTACCTGTGGGTTGACCTTTCCAAGGAAAATTGCATATTTTATCAGACAAACACTTAAATGTTACACTTTAAATTTGCTAAACATATATACATATATACATATATATTCAGCTGCATAGAATTTTCAAAATGTGTCACTTTAAAATAACCTATCTCATGAGAAAAATCCATTTGGTCTTAAGAATTCTATCCTAAAATCATCAAGGCTCAGTATATTTTTACCAACCCTATGTACAAAGTCCTAGGCTATCTTTTCTAATAATTATCCTGAGATATCTTGATTGTAGGTCTGAAAGCTTAATGGCATGTTGAAGCCAGATCCTTATAAGGAATCTGGTCATTCTTCAAAATCTAGACTCATTGTTTCATGAAATAAACTCATGAAATGGACTCATGAAATAAAATATTGTAAGCTCAGACATTTTGTAAGCTATAAATCTGGATATAAAAGGTGCTAGAGTCAAAGATAACTTGGAGTGAATATTATAGAAAAAGGAAGCATATGAACAGAATCCAAATCAGGAGGTGACAGCTTGAAAAGGCTGGGAAAAATGGGGGTGTTGAGCTATAGTCTGCAATCCAGAGGGCTAAGACCAGCATTGAAAATTAGGACAGAGGTCAAGACTACAGTACAACAGGGTGCTATATGCACACACATAAGCTTTGAAGCTCCAGCTCATGGAAGAATGATGACAACAGATGCTGGCAGTTAGGAAACAAATGTTGCCTGAGAAATAAAGGAAACTCAGGCATGAAGAGGGTCATGAAAGCTGAGGAGCCAAGAATGTCCATGAGAGAGGTTCATCAATGGTTCTAAACTACAATGCAGACAGGAGTGAAAGTTCTAGTGTTCTGTACACACTAGGGGATGATGAAAATGCTCTCCCCTCCTCTCCTGGCCTTTCCCTGTATTCTTGCCTGCCTGCCTGCCTCCCTTCCTGACATTTGTTTCAACACTAGGGCTTCATACTCTCAATTAGTTTGAGCCCTCAAGTCTCGTGCTCTACTACTTGTGAAATAACCTGCACTTTTGACTGGCTAACTGGAGATATGCATTGCTCAGGTTTGTTTAACTGAGATGCCTTCAAACTGTGTTTCTCAGACTCTTAACTATTTAGGCTCACTTGCATGAGCCATAGGTATAGGTACCCATGAAACATCTTTTAATGAGAAATTGCTCGAGAAAGAATTAAGAAAGGAAGATAGTAGCACTTAAGCCATTATGAAAGCATGGGTAAGTCTTTGTATGCTTGTTCACAGTTTCCTTTGGAATTCACTGTGTATGGAAGGATAAAATCCCAGAGAATATCGAAGGGATTGGACCCACTTTGAGCTTGAGGCTCATTTCATTTGTGGATGCAGAGGGAGAAGATGTCCAAGATCTGTTGAACTTGGCAAAGAATGTCATGAAAGAAGAGAATCAAATTTCTGGTTCCCAATGAGTTAAAACCCATCAGCAGTAAGTTGTTGACTTGTAACTGCATGTCTTTTAGCATTTTAGTTTACTTTCTTACTATTTGATTTCTATGATCACAGGCCCTAGCAAGACTGTAATCTCCCAGCAGGAGGAGTCTGGAATCAGCACAATGGCCTAACCTAGAAACAGGTGATCTCTTTCCTTTCTTTTCTGTTGTGTACCAAGCCCACGGTATCAGTGAGGATTACAATAGCCACCATTCTTGTCTTTTTTTTCTTTCCTTCTTTTCCTCCCTTTCTTTTCTTTCCTTCCTTCCTTCCTTCCTTCCTCTCCCTCTCCCTCTCCCTCTCCCTCTCCCCCTCCCTCCCTCCCTCCCTCCCTCCCTTCGTGTGTGTGTGTGTCTCTCTCTCTCTCTCTCTCTCTCTCTCTCTCTCTCTCTCTCTCTCTCTCTCTCTCTCTCTCTCTCTCTCTCTCTCTCTCTCAGTATCAGTTGGGCTAGTAGAGTGAGCCCAGCAATTTGAAATCCTTGTACAGCCAATCAAACATGATCAGGTCGTAGCAAAAAGATAGGTTATTATCCCAAATGAGAGTTAAGAGATGGCTAAATTGTTTTTGAGTGGCAGCAACAAAATAAAAAGGTGTGGGGCGATGCAGAACAGAAATAACTGAAAAAATCATCTCAGATACAACAGGCCACTACCATAGTAGTGGTACATGTACAGCCTCACAAAGACGGATGACAGACAGACAGACAGACAGACAGACAGACACACACACACACACACACACAGAATCAGTGATTAAAAAAAAAAGAATGCTTCCAGACCTTACCATTGAATAGACCAAGAATGTAACAGACTTAGGGGGGAAATGAAATTAATTGAAATGCACAGATATATCTCATTTTTAAACAAAGTAATCTATCTTTTCCTTACAAATCCAGCCACAATCCCCAGCTCTCAGCCTCTTGAGTATCTAGGATTGCAGGCATGAGCCACCAGTACCTAGTTTCCTCTAGGTTTTGATACAGACATTCCCTCTCTGTTCAAGGATGGAAAGCAGACATAGCTGAAACCTCCCATGAGTTAGAGGAATACTGTGATTCTATCTCAGTGGAAGCCACTCACCTCAACAGGAATCAGCTGCAGGCCATGTGCTCAGTTTGCCAGGTTCAAAGTGGAGTACAGTCATGTCCCAGCTGGAACTGGTAGCCTCTTTGTTAAAGACTACTGTAGATCTTTAAGTGAAAGTAAGATTTGTTTTGCTGATCTCTAGAGAGAAAACCCCCTAACTGCATTCACAATGCAACTACTCAAGGTAGACTTCAAGCAATGACCTTTTAGACTTTTGCCTTTTAGAAAAAAGTGCTTATATTGGGGCCGGGAGTTTGGCCTAGTGGTAGAGTGCTTGCCTAGCATGCACTAAGACCTGGGTTCAATTCCTCGGTACCACATATAAAGAAAAAAATGGTGCTGAGGCTCAAGTGGTAGAGCTCTAGCCTTGAAAAAGTCTAAGAACTGACCCCAAAAAAGTGCTTATAGCACTTTCTGCCCCCAGAGCACAGAGATAAACCTATGTTCAAGGCAAATATATTACTCTCCACATCAGATCATCTAATTGGTTCACAAAATGTTCTTATCCTGGGGGGATTCTGTTGGATTGCATCCACAAGGAAACTTCAAGGGACCACCAGCACCAAGGAAAAACCAGCTTACAAATTCACTCATTTAGGATGTGAACATGAATAAACGAGGAGCTGTTAAGAATATTTTCTTCACAGTACTGTGATGGATCAGGTAAGACCTGCAACTATAAGACAGGTAGCTTATATGGGTTTTCACAGCACACCAACCCCTCTGGATCTCCCAGTCAGCCTGCAGGACTAGGTGCCATGTCCAATTTAAAAAGAAGAAAGAGGAAGAAAGGAGGAGGAGGAAAACAAGCTAGTATTAACCAGTACTCATACCTGACATCCTAGCTACGCAACAAACGTGAGACTGGTTGTTCAAAGCGAGTCTAAGCAGGGAAGTCTGAAAAATGTTTATCTCAAAGCTTATCTACAAAAAGCCATAAGTGGAGGTGTAGTTCAAGTGGTAGTGTGTCAAACTTGAGCGAATAAACCTAAACAAGTACATGAGGCCCGAACTTCAAGCCCCAATACTGGAACAGTCAACCCTCTCCACCCCAAAAATAGAAGGTAATTTTCTCTAATGAAGCCCAGTATTTATATCTAGTTTTCATTTTTTCGGAGCTGAAGTAACTCTCATATAAAATAAGTTTGGCCATTTTAAGGCATAAAATTACATTAAATTTATTTAGAGGTCTATGGCCAAATTGGACAAAGTAAGGCCAGATGATAGGCCTCTCCAACATTCACACTGGCAAGACTGACACTGCCAAAAACCAAAGATGCAGGGTGCAGTGTTTGGTGCAGGGTGGTTTTGCTTAGGTTATTTACACTGAGTTATCTGTGCTGAGTTCTTGGTAATGTTCTTCATTTCCCATTTCTGTTTAGAGGTGAATTTATAACTGCCTAGTGCCGTTAAAGAGAGGCCTGGGGTCATAGTTCAGAAAGACAGTGCTCACAAGAGAGTCCCATACAGGCTGTCAGCATCTCTTCTCTTTTCCATCCAGCTCTGTGTGTGTGTGTGTGTGTGTGTGTGTGTGTGTGTGTGTGTGTGTGTGTCCCTCACCCCAAGGGACCCCATTAGGGAAGAAGGGCCAGCTGGCATCTCAGCTATAAGCTATCGGAAATGGGACACAGGATGCTTGCTGCAGCAAGTCTGGGTGAGGCTCCATTTGTCTTCAAAGGATCAGAAGTTTGTATTGGGTAATTCAATCACATACCTCCCTCCTCTGTCCAACCCATGGTGTCCTTTAAGGTAAGAGGCACATGGACTTCACCTGGAGATGTAGCAAAGACCACTCCATCCTGAGAACTCTCATTAATTAGTATGTGCCACATGGTTAGGGCAGCCCCGGGTTATGGTTTGCACGGGAAGAATGTAGTGTTAGATTGGTAGACAAGCAACACTATTCATCCAAGAATCAGAGATGCTGTGTGCATTTATATCACTAATCTGTGAGGAAATAGTTGATCACTAAAGGCTCTTCTATTACCTGCTGTGCTGCATGTAACCTGAAATGTACAAGGGCTAGGATGTTTCTTCAGCTGGCAGGATTCTACAAACTCCCACTGGCCTGGAATCGAGACCCACATCCCTTCTAAAATATGAGCCATTGAAAATTAGAGTCAGAGGTGCATCTCAGAGATAGAGTTATTTACCTAGCATATATAGTGCTCCAGGCTTGATCCTCCACACTGCCAAAAAAATAAATGTGGAAAAGAAAACACTGAATTAGTTCTGTATTCTTTTAAAGAAAGTAAAACTATCCTTTCTAACTAAAGTTCAGTGGCTACGCAGTGAAACAGGACACTCAAATTCTCCATAGCCCAAACTCTTAAGAATAACAGACTAACAGATTATTATTATTATTATTATTATTATTATTTTATTATTTGCATTGTGTATGTATGTGCATGTGCTGATTCTGAGATTTGCACTAAGTGTCTTGGAGCTATCCTTGAGCTTATTTTCTCAAGGCTAGTATTCTACCACTGCAGCCACACCTCAATTTCTGGCTTTTTTGTGGTTGCTTGGAGATAAGAATTTATTGCCTGGGCTGCTTTCAATCATGTTCCTTAGATTTCAGCTTTCTGAGTAGCTAAGGTTATAGACATGAACCACTGAAAGCAAGTTTTTATAAGTATATTTTGGATAGTATTGAGATTTGAAATTAGGGCCTTGCAATTGTTAGTCAGGTCCTCTACCACTTGCCCCATGCCTCCAGCCATTTTTGTGTTAAGTATTTTTCAAGTAGAGTCATTTATGCTCAAGGTAGCCTAGCTCAAGTCAGAGATCCTCCTGTTTATTATTTGCATGTAGCTGGGAAGACATGAGCATGCAACCATGACCATCTTTATTGATTGAAAAGGGGTCTCACAAACTGTTTTTTCATGTCTGGCCTCAAACCATAATCCTCCTTATTTTAGCCTCTTAGCAATGTTCATTGCATGCATAAACCACAAAAACACAATTTTTTCTTCAGTTTATATGCATCTTTATAATATCATAACAACAAAGGGAGCTATTAAGAAACTAAATTTCTTTGTTACACTTTATTTGAGATTTTGGTGAGGAGTGTGTGTGTGTGTGTGTGTGTGTGTGTGTGTGTGTGTGTGTATTGTATCATCCAACCATACATGGCAAGCAAGGAGTTTCAAACCTGTGTATTATTAACAAACGGAAGACCACCTTTTCTCAACAGAGCTTTACAAAATATTCCATCAGCAGAAGTATTAGGTAGGTCAGACAGACTAACTTTTCCAAGGTATTAAATTAAAAGATGTTGAATTACGTTAAATGCCCCTCACTAAATCGACATTTCGCCTTTTTTAATGCAGGCTGAGATTGATGAAAGATACCACTTATCTACATTAAGGGTCAAAATCTCTCACAAAGGGGGCTTCTGGTTCAACACATCAGAGCAGAAGCAGTCTTCCATAATCCTGGGTCCAGGACACGGATCACATTCTGATGATCCAATTAATGGTGGGATACTTTGCAACCATCGGGCAAGCAAGGCCCCTAACAGATTGTGGGGCTGTAACATCAATTTCTTAAGTGCATTTAAAGGATTACAAATGTTAGTCCTGGCTTGAGACTGAAACACCTATTGAGGTGCTCTGAACCACATTACTGTAATTGGGTACCTGAATTAATGCCATTTCTTCTGATGGGTGAGGTGAATACATTGGAATTAAGAGTTCTTTCTGCTGTATTTCACTTTCCTATTCTCTCTCTCTTTTTTGTTCCTTTGGAACATAAATCTGAAATGAAATAGCTCTCTTTTTTGAATCCAGATAACTTTAATTACAGCCCACAGAAATCCAAGTATTATCCTGATTTTACCTCATGAACTGTTTGGGTGCATTCTCCTGTGAGCTTGTTATCTTAATATGCCACACTTAGACGATGAAAATACAAGTCTTTTCCTAATAAAACTAAGGAGACCTGGCGAGAACGGGAGGGAGAGAAGAATCCCTATGCTTCTCCTTTCTCCTTAACCTTGTTAAGATGAATCTCTTCATGAACATAGAATTTAGTACTTAAAATTTATTACAAGGTTAGGGAATTAGCAAAACAGATCCCCCTAAATCTCATTCCTTCTGAGGTCAGTTCAAGTCAAAGTTCTGGGTAGGAAAGGAGTGAACAGATGGGTAGAGACTGGACATTTGAAACTCTAGGTTTAGTCATTTTAACTTCTTTCCACCTTTTCCATTAACAGGAAATCACATAGCTTCCTTACCCCCATGCCCAAAACCTTCCCAAGACCAGTGGATAACTCTAAGCCCTTCAATCTAGTCTAGAAGATCTTCCACACCCTGCCAGGCTCAGCTCTGCTAATCATACTCTAAACACCTATGACCTCAAAGCCTGAACCCAGGACTCCTTTGGAGCATCGAGACACTCTGCTCTGAAACTACACACCCTTCACTTAAGACTTTCACTGGAATACAAATTGGTGGAAATATTCCTGATTCTGCTATAAATAACACTCATTGATTCTATTCTACTCGAGTCATGTGCTCTCTTATGTTGCTTCAGCACTCGTGCGTGTGTGTGTGTGTGTGTGTGCATGCATGCACTTGCAATTATGCAATTAGTAATATATGCCTCTCTCTCACTCTTATGATGATAAAATAAGGTCATATAGGATGAAACTAAATGAAATGAACTTTAGAATATGGAAACAAGAGCTTTATCTTGTGTGATTATTGTTCTTAATGTTCTTCATTAATGTTCTTAATGTTATTTCTCTTCTCTTTATTTGCCCTTATGGTTAATCTCATATTGTTACTCTATCTGACTTTGTTACCTGGTATATTGTAGATACATTTATTTGTTTATTTAAAATAGGAAAGGGAAGGGGGAAAAACAAGATGGTTGGGAGGGGGTGGGGAGAGGGAAATGGAGACAAAAACATGAGAAGGGGAATCAATATGCGAGAAGTAATGCACTTACTACCTGACAAATGTAACTGTAACCCCTCTATGCATTACCCTGGAAAAAAACTGATGATGACTCCCCACAAGCAGGGATTTTGTTTCATATACCACAATTCAAGTGACATACAACAGCACCTCTACAACGAAAGTATTTGTCTAATTGAATTGGACCGAATTCTGCCTCATTGTTTCAGTCTCAGTGGAATATTTGATTTTTTAATTAGTTGATTTATTAACTTTTTTTTATCAGTTGTGAGGCTCAAATTCAGGGCCTGGGCAGTGTCTCTGAGCCTCTTTATGCTCAAGGCTAATGCTCTCCACTTAAGTCACAGTACCACTTTCAGCTTTTGAGTAGTTTATCCAATTTAAGAATCTCAGAGATATTTCTTCCTGGCCTGGCTTTGAACCTGGATTTGAACCACAGTTCTCAGATCTCAGCCTCCTGAGTAGCTAGGATTACAGTCATGAGCAAATAGATGTTTTACAGAGGTCCCTCGATGAGTCATATCTAAAATGGCACTTCCATCTCTCTCCCACTTCACTCCCACTTTGTGTTGGTGTTTTCCTGTACTTGAGCAGTATCTAAAACACATACATACGTACGCATGCATGTGTAGCATGTGTACCTATGTTTCTTAGGTACTGGAAGTCCAGAGGACCAAAGAATGGTTTCTCCTTTTGCTCCTTTTGGTTAATCGGATGCTCAGAACACTTGGCAGACAACAAGGGAACCATGGATCTGTTATGTGTGAATGGGTCTAATTCAATTGAGGTAGAAAAAGAGATGAGATTCAGAAGGAGACACCTATTTTTTTTCATATGGTTTTATCAGGAGCACAGTAAAGAATCTAAATAATATGAAGAGAATATTTGCATGGCATATCCTGTGGGAAAACAAGGCCAGTGACTATATTTATCATCAGCTTTGGTAGGGAGACAAAGAACTGACTGAGACCAAAGCTAGCTCTGGAAAGAGGAAAGAGGGGGTGTTCAACTGCTCCCCACCTCTCCTGTATTATGTCTGTTCCTCCTTTATGAGCTGTATTGGTCCTCTGATTCCACTCTGAAACAGCATCCAGTGGCCTCCATGGTGACAACTGACTCAGTTTTCCCTTCCTCTGAAAAACACTCCTACTCTGGAACGTTCTGACTCATCTTTGTCCTTTTGCCCAAACATTCAAATTCAGACACCACAGCATCTCTCGTAGAGACTGGAGATGCAAACATGATCAACACCCAGCTTATAAAGCAACAGCTGCCACAAGACAAAAACATGACCCATCTCCTAAAAATGCAGTAGTGTGTCCTCCATCTGAGTCATCTCTATTCCCCTCTGAACAAAGGACGAAAACTATGCTGTACCCCAGGGGATACCATGAGCAGAAGAGCCAAGGGCTTTTGCTTCTTTTTAAATAACTATATAATGTCTCACGATGCATGATAGTAGAAGAAATATTTTTTTTCAAAAATACAGTGCATCCACTGTATTGATAACAGGTAAAAAGAAGAAAAAAATAAATGATTTGTAATCCTAAAATCTCTACATAACTAATTTGCACTTCTTTATAGTTGCTTTCTATTTGGACCTTTTTATTTGATTCATATCTTACTCTGTATGTACTTTATTGCCTTATCTTTCTCTTTTGTGTTTCCTTTTGTTTTTGGCAGCAGTATTGGTTAAATTAAGGGCTACATACCTCTTAGCATAGCATTCTAATACCTGAGCCATAACCCAGGTTCTTTTTGATTTATTTATTTTTCAGATATGGTTTTATCTTTTCCCCTGGTCCAGCCTGAGGCTATAATCTTCCTATATCTACCAATTGTGTAGATAAGATTTCAGGCATGTACCAACATGCCCACCCTGTTTTTGGAGTACGGTCTTCCTTTTCTTTCTCTTTCTCTTTATTTTTGCCCAGGTTGGCTTCAAACCATAATCCTTACACTTCTACCTCCTCATGTAGTTAACCACACTCTATAACAAGTAATAAATTGTGCAAATTTTTTGACATATGAATAGGAAAACAGTGTCTTTGGAGGGATTGACAAACTTTCCTCATCATCTCAGTTTCAAAGTCAGTACATAAAGTAAATGGCACAAAAACATGTCTGGGACTATATTTCAGTAAATTTTGTTCTCAACTACAGGAGTAGGAAGATGTTTGGTCAAGACATCCATCCATGGTTGATTACTTGCACAGGGTGCAAGTGTTATTACTACAATGGAATTACTACAAGTGGAACTACTAAAAGGAAGTGGATACTCATAACAGATTTCTAAATAACCACCAATGGTCACAAAACCATTCATTTAGTGCTCCAGAGAAGTCCCCATGTGAATAACTTTCCTCAAAGGAGAGAGACACTGAGGTCCACGTTAACTAGTCTTCTGCTTCATTGTGTTTTGTGTATACCCTCAGAGATAGACTTCTTTTTCCTGGTACTCAGGGCTTCAATCTTTCTTGGCTGGTGTTCAACCACTTAAGCCATGTCTCCAGGCCTGCTTTTTGTATTAGTATTTGGGGAATGGAGTCCTGTAAACTTTTCTGCCTGGGCTGGCTTTGAATTAGCTGTAATCCTTTGGGTTTTAGCCTCCTTCGTAGCTAGGATGGTAGGCATGAGCCACTGATTCTGAGACTGACTTTTTGGACCATTTTGGATAAAGGTTACAGAGGAAATGGTAGCCACCATGCAGCCAACAGACCAAAAACAGACCAATTTCTTGAATCCTTAGCCAGGCTTTGACAACTCTCTATTTCTGCCAGGTAGGTGGTGCTATGGTAACCGGCAGGAAGTGTTGATTGCTTTTTATCTTTTTTTTCATATATTTTTATTGTAATTAATAGAAGGGTTACATGATATTTGCCAGATAGAAGGTGCATTAATTCCCATACATTGATACCCTTTCACATGTCTTGGTCCCCATTTCCCTCCCCCACACCCCCACCCCTCATCTTGTTTTCCCCCCTTCCCTATCCAATTTCAAATAACCAAATACAAATATATCCCACATATCAGGTAACAAAGTGAGATACTGTAACAATATGAGATAACCAAGGGACAGCAAAAGAGATGATCTTAAAGTAAGACAAGAGGGAAGTTAATCATGTCTGTTCAGGACATAAAGATAGGGTAAAAGCAATCCTTACACTATATCAAGGCGATGTATAATTTCTATTACCAGAGCAAAACACTATTAAGTAGGGCCGAGAGTGCTCACCTAGCAGGCACAAAGCCCTAGGTTTGATTCCTTGGTACCACATACACAGAAAAAGCCAGAAGTGGTGCTGTGGCTCAGTGGCAGAGCACTAGCCTTGAGCAAAACTTGTCCAAGGACAGTGCCCAGGCCCTGAGTTCAAGCCCCAAGACTGGCAAAAAAAAAGTCTAAAGTATATATGGAAATACATGTTTTTTAAATATCGAATGGTTTTAAGTCATATGTTATATATTCACTGTGAGTCTGCTCTCACATGCTATCATAGTCTAATTTTAGATTTACTGAACTATATAGGGAGGAGTCCATTTTCTATTTATCTTTCGTCTCAGCAGAAAAAGAATCCGTACACATTCTCAAGTAAGTTCAAGATGTGCCATGATTTATTTCACTGGAGTAGAAGCCACAGGGAGAAATTTTAACTTCTGTGAGTATTTCTTTTCATTTTGTCATGTTTTCTTCTTAGGGAAACAAATACATCTCATATTCTACACCCAATCAAAGAAGATGGGGCTTGAATGAATCCCATGAATAACTTTAGCCCAGGATCTCAAGTGGTAGATGGAATAGTTTTCATTATTCTTATTCTTTCTGTGTTGTTTGCCTGTATGGGTCTATCATCCAGAGCCTGGGCATTCTTCCTCAGTCTTTTTGCTCAAGACTAGTGCTTTTATCCTCTGAGTCTTGGCTCCCCTTCAGTATTTTGGTGGTCAGTTGGAAATAAGAGTCTTATGAACTTTTCTGTCTGGGCTGATTTGAATTATAATCCTCAGATCTCAGACTCCTGAGTCACTATGATTACAGGTATGCGTCATGGGTGTCTAGTTTGTATTAAAAAATTATATTAGAAGTAAATGTTGTTCTCAGGTATTTGCCTAGGGTAGCACTTTGCAACCTTAGCATCGTTAACATTTGTAGGGACAGATTTTTGTGGCTAGAGAATGTCCTGAGCATTCTACAACACTTTAATATTCCTGTTTTCTACCTAAAAAACGATACCATTATCACTAGGCAACCTGCTTGCGTCGATCACCTTTCTGCTAAACATATATATTCTGCTGTGCAAAAATAAAGATTGAGACCTTGAGCAGAAAAAAAAATGATAACATTAGCAAGTGACCAGCTCTCAAAAAAACTGAATCTTCCCACAGTGCTCTGTCGCCACAACAGGCAACTGAGAGAACCCTAGAACGTCGACCCCAATGCAAAGAAAACACCTAAAAGTACACACGTATGTGGCCACGACACATGAGAGCAAGTGATCTAGCATGGATGAACAGCAGGACAACCCAGCCATCTACAAACGAGAACACATTCACTTTTATGAATTTGGGTTCCATAGTCATTACAAAGCTAGATATGAGTTATTTGATTTCCCTTTTTTTTTTTTTGACTCATTAGGGTCGCCCTGCTCAAAATGATTTACACATAGATAATTAAACGTAAGCCCTAAGGACTAGTTAACTGTTTAGCAGTGTATACATTTCATACGACCATTTCCATACATCTAGTTTTAAATTCATTAACAAAAATTAATAGCTAGCCAGTGCTCTCCACTGCGCAGCGTGTTGCTGGGGAACGTTTGCTAAATTACCACTCTCTATCACTCCTCCCACCATCTCTGAGACAGTTAAACTTTGCAGGGATGCAAATGCAGCCAACCAATTTGCCACAAAGCTCATATTTACTATATTTAGTGTGAATCATTGACTGAACTCCAGAAAATATTTGTCTCTGTTTGGTGTGGCCCTGGAGCATTCCATCAGCTTTAGAGCACAGTACAGACATGTTTTCCCCTCCCTGAAAAATGACTGGGAAGCATTTAATAGGCAACATTAGCTTTGAATATGAATTAGAAATATATTTTTGACTCATTTATATCCTTCATCTTAAAGTGTCTTAGTTGCACTTAACTAACATATTATATATATTTTTTCTCTTTCTTGGAAAATTTCGTGAGGATAGAAACCCACCTTTCTGATATCAAGTCTTAGGACCCATTAGTTTACCTTTCTATTCTTGAATACCAATGTCAAGAAAGAAAAAGAAAGAAAGAAAGAAAGAAAGAAAGAAAGAAAGAAAGAAAGAAAGAAAGAAAGAGAGAGAAAGAAAGGAAAGAAAGAAGAAAGGAAAGGAAAAAAAGATCCTTTTCTAAAAAGTAAATGCCTTTTCTAAAACCTTAGTACATGTATACATAATGGGACTTTATTTAATCATTAAAACTCCTTTCTGTGCAAAACATAATATTTAATCATACTTCACCAATATTTAGTGTTCGTCTCAGGTCCAAAAGAGGGGTCAGGGTGAACTGGTTCCTTGTTTACACTCAAAATCCTAGGTGCCCCAATCCTGTAAAGGTAGTACAATACACTATATCTTTGCCTCTTAGGACTTATCTTAATCTTAATAACTAGCCAGACAACTGACTCCAGAGAGAAGGGCTTATCAACTGGAATTCGTCACATGAACTCAACCAAAGACAAGAAATGCATTATACAGCAATGCTATACAAATCATTATCTTTCCATATTTAAAGGTTTGCATTCAAAAAGCCTATGTAAGACTTTTATTTATTTATTTATCTTTCACTGAACTCAAATTCCACCAGTTCCTACACAATGTGAAAGCAAAGGAACAGAACCACTCTTGTTAGGTATTATCTGCAAAGCAGAGTTTCCTAGCAAGAGATCAAAAGGATTCTTTTTTTGCCTCATTCCAACATTGGCTAACAAGAATAATCAGCTTTAAACACTTGCTTTGATACTGATTGTTTAGGAAATGGATTAATAAGGAAATAAAAAGTCCCCCGGAATTCTTCAAACATTGGGAAATGTCAAACTACCTCCATTCATATTTCAGTGTCTTCCTATGAGAACTGGAATTCCTTCAATGTAGTGGACAAAATCAGCAGCCAAACAAAAGCCATCTATATTCCAGTATTCCCAGCTTCGCTCCAGGTTAAAAATAGGACATACTTTAATTCATTTGTGCTAGGTTATCTTCAGCAGCAAGAATTTCATGAGATTTCTTGTTTTGGTGCATGATTTATTATAAATATTTCTAATTGCACTTTCCAATTTTCCTTCTGAATAAGCAGGGACTCTGCAAAGTCTAATAAACTGATTCTGAAACCTTAAATAAGACAAAAATTACTCCATTTTTAACCAATTTTATGAAACACTTTGTCAGCTCAACAATGAGCAAAATATATTATAGAGACCTCAAAACAGAAATACATACACAATTTAAAATTTGAAGCAGCTACATAACATCATCCAAAGAGACATTTTATTTAAATCCATTGTTTTGAATTGTTTTTTTCTGATTAAATGAAATGAATTGTGAAAATGTGTGTTAAATGGAAGCTCTGTGTTTGATTTTTAACCTCCGTGTTTCATACTAACATGTTGCCTAGTAAATGCCAACTAAAAGTTACCCATTCTCCAGAATAAAATGCTAATTCACAAATCCTTTAGGACTTTCCTATGAGAAGAGGGTCTATATTGCCCAGGCGGGCCTCAGCTTGCTGGGCTTAAGTGGATCTCTGCTCTTCAGACTCCCAAGTACTAGAACATAGTAGAACATTCTTAATGTTAAGAATATATTGCTTTGGTAATTAAAGTAAGACAAACTTAGAAAGACAAGCATCACATTTTCTCCTGCTCATCTTCAAAATGAAAGTAGAAAAGAGTAAAGGACCACAGGAGAAGGAACAAGAGAGGTTACTGAGGTGGTGAATATCAAAATAAAGCATGTACTTGCATGAAAACGTCAGAATAAAAGGCAGGGTTTTATACTATTAATATATGTTAATCAAACATTTTCAAGAGCCAGACACCAGGGGGCTATAATCCTAGCTATTCAGGAGGCTGAGATTTGAAGCTTGAGATTTGAAATCAACCTAGGCAAGAAGAGACTCTTATCTTCAATTAACTACCAAGAAGCTGAAAGTGGAGCTGTGGCTCAACTGGTAGAGCAAAATTCTCAGGGATAGCATCGGGCTCAGAGTTCATTCCCCACCACCAGCACAAAAGTAAATGAAATAAAAAGTAATAAAGATAATTTTTTTGTAAAGAAGGAATAAGGACATTTCTGAGTGCCTACTCTTTACTAAAAGCTTTTCACTCCTTGTAAATTCATGAGGACCATCTTTAAAGAGATTAGAGGCAAATGTTGGCATCTCCTTTGATACAACTGATACAAACAGCTAGCCTTACCCAGGCACCAATAAATAGCAAATGCTAGTCAAGCAAGACAAGGAGCACAACAGCAGGCTGGATATCATATGGAAAATTCCTTGAAGGAGAAACCATAGCACACAAGATTAGCAGCTAAAGATACAAGTATGATCAGAGAGCTCTGAGACAATTGCCACAAGTAACTCATGTATCTCATACTTTATTATTAGGTAGTATTGTAACTTAACAAATCCTATAGTCATTTTTAAACCAAGACTGTAAACTCCTGAAAGAACAGAATTTTTTTTTGTTATTTTCTTCAATGAGCTTGCTTTAGGAAGACTTGAGGTAATTAGGTAACTTGATAAATTTCACTGAATTTGTTATAAAATTTGGCACATGAGATATCAAAGAAAACCAAACGTCATGTTGTTGAGCATAGCAATGAGTGACTTAGTTGAATAAGCTGTTTCTTTAAAAATGGAAGCCCTTAAATTTTGAGAATTAAATTCCAAGTCAGAAAATTTAGCTTCAGAGATGCTTCCCTATTTCTCACATGGGTGCTTTTTAGATCAGTAATTGCTATATTCCTTTTGTCCTCATTGGAGTCATTCTGACCTGAGTCCCACTCGCTTTCTTAAATATCAGAGGTTGACATACACCAGGCACTACCCACTTACTCCATATATCTCCCTAAGATTTTGGTGTGTGTGTGTGTGTGTGTGTGTGTGTGTGTGTGTGTGTGTGTGTGTGTGTACATGTGCTGGTCCTAGGGCTTGCACTCAGGGCCTATGCACTGAACTTGGGTATCTTTGCTCAAGGTTAGCATTACTTGAGCTACAGCTCCACTTGTTTTTTGTTTTGTTTTGTTTCTGATTAGTTTATTGGAGATAGGAATTTCATGGACTTGATAGCACACTACACCTAAATCCATAGCATAAATATATACATCCATATTGATACAAGGTTAATACTAAAGAACAGAAGGTAAAAAAATAGCCAGGCTTGTTTTATGGAAACCTGTGTACAGGCTAACTTGTACTTGGCAAAGTGAAGTACAGGTAATCCAAATATAGATTTAATTTTCAAAGCAAGCTCAACAAACTTTATCAACCCACACCTGACCTGCTGCCATGGCTTCCAAATATCTGGTATGGATCATGTTACATCCAACTTCAAGAATATTCCTATACAATACAGTCAAAGTAACAGTTGAGATCCTTTTTACTTTGATCTTGATAGCAATCATACTTGGTTTCTTCTACACTTCCACTCTACCTCCTCCATTTTTTTTACTTTCTTATACCTTTTTTTCTTTATTTATATAGTCCCCAATCTCTAAATATTCCTCTGTCTGTGCACACTAACTGGCCTTCCTTTGTCCTTCATTCTCAACCTGTTTACTAATCATATTTCACTTCTCTTCAAACATTACCTAAACTGGTTAGTCCTACATAATGTCATTACTCATCCCCTGTGTTCCTAAAGAAGAATTCCACACTGGAGCTGCTTCAAATAGTTGCTTTAGTTTTTTTATTATTATTATTATTCCAGCCTTCCTCTTTTTTCAAACACTTTATTGTGATTTTTTTGGACAGATGCGGGGTTTGAACTCAGGGCCTGGGCTCTGACCTTGAGCTTTCTCAAGGCTAGCACTCTAACCTTGAGCCACAGAACCACTTCTAGCTTTCTCTGTGTATATGGTACTGAGGAATTGAACCCTGGGCTTTCTGCATGCTAGGTGAGCATTCAACCACTAGGCCGAGCTCCCGGCCCTTCTATTGTAATTTTTTTGATGCCAATCCTGGGGCATGAACTCAGAGACTGGGCACTGTCTGGAGTTTTCTTGCTCAAGGCTAACACTCTACCACTTGAACTACAGCTCCACTTCAGGTTTTTTATTTTAATTTCTTGGTGATTAATTATAAATACGAGTCTTAAGGACTTTCCTGTCCAGGCTGACTTTGAACTATGATCCTTAGATATCAGCTTCCTGAGTATCTGGGCTAATAGGCATAATCCACTGGTGCCCTGCTTTGATAAGTTCTTTATGAAAAGACTCAACTCCTCTTCTCATCCTTGGTAAAGATAAATAAAACACACACACACACACACACACACACACACACACACACACATATATATACTATATATATATATATATATATCTGTCTATGGTTTTAAAGTGTTGTTGATAACTTCTAAAACATGCATGCCTTCTGGTAAATCTGCAATGTTATTCAAAACCTGACATGCAGAATAGCCATATATGATTCTATCAATTGTTCCTATGAAGAAGCAGAGGGATTCAGTTTGCTGCTGGAACTTCGACTACATCTCCCTATGTGTCTTCCTCAGTAGACTGTAATCTTGAATATCAGGGACTTGTCTTATCCATCTTCTCACATCTTGGGTCCACTAATAAATACCTTGTAGATACCAGATGTATATACAACATGGGCACAAATGGGAAAACCAATAAATGTTGTTGTAAATACAATTTCAACTGCCTCCCAGCCTGAGAGTATTTTGTCCTTTTCTACTTTCATCTCCCAGGGCTGGAGAAGCAGGAAGAAAGCATGTAGTGGAAATGGAAATTCTTTATGGAACCCATGAGACAGATTTATGGCCATGTGATAGTTCTTGGTTGATGGCTTTTAGAAATGACCAGGCACTTGCCTCAGCATTCTGGAAGTATCTGTCCTCTGAAGTAACCTGTAGCCCAACACCAAGCTCCTGCTAGAGAGTCTTTTGGGTTAGTCTGTAAATTCTTTGGGTCACTATGAGAATGAGTTTTATAATTTCTGGGAATGTATTATTATCCTAAGGAAAATACAGAAACTAAGCCAGGCAAGGTGGCTCACGCCTGTAATCCTAGCTACTCTGGGGAGTGAGATCTGAGGATTGAGATTCAAAGCCAGCCTGGGCTCTAAACTGGGCTCAAGACACTTATTTCCAATTAACCCCTAGAAAATGGGAAATGGGACTGTGGCTCCAGGGGTAGGGAGGTAGCCTTGAGCTGAAGAGCTCAGGGACAATGCCCAGGCCCAGAGTTCAAGCCCCATGAATAACAACAACAACAGAAAAAAGAAAATAGGGAAACTTTTTTCCCCCCAAAGTCACTTACATAATTTGAGATGAGGACTCAATATTCTGAGTCAGAAAACACTCCCATGAAAACTGGCTTGAATTATAAATAATAAACAAGGTTAGGTGATAAAGTCCATGTTCTGGGTAAAGCCATTTTAGAAAGGACAAACAGGAGGCCTGCCTGACTCGTTTCGAGTTGCTGGTGACGTCCTTATAGTGCTGCCTTGAGTACTCATTAGGTGTCAAACCAGGGTAAAGGACTGTCTATAAATGACCACACTGAAGTTTTAGGAAAATCTGTGCCTATCCCTTCCCCCATCTCACAGTTTTGAAAAGGCAAGTCTAAAAGATTAAGAAAACTAGATACACTTTTTTTAAAAAGGTAAGTTTGGAGCAGGATATGGTTCAGTTCTGCAGTCTCAGCTCCTTTGGGAGAAAGACACAGGAGGATCATAGTCAGAGGCTGGGCAGGGCAAAAGCAGGGGACTCTGCCTGCAAAACAAACAAAAGCGCACAAGGATTGGGGATTGGCTTCATTGGTAGAATGCTTGCCTAAAATTGCAAAGCCCTGAATTCAATCCCCCATCGCCACCAAAATACTACTACTACAATTACTTCTACCACTTCTACTGCTACTGCTACTACTACTACTACTACTAATAATAATAATAATAATAGTAATAATAATAGAGTTAAAATAGGAACTGCAATTAGGTGAACTAGATAACAAGATGATATGATAGTTCTGTCAGGGAGGCATGAATCTGTGATTCATGGAGGCATATATGCACTCCTTTGCCAATTGGCTGTCGCTTCCTGACCCAAACAAGCTCAACCTCTGTGAGCCATGAGAGCAGGCCTCCCTGCAAAGTCAATTTCCTGATGCATAAGTGGCACACAGCCACTGACTTGGAATCCAGTGGAGTAAAGGGATGTGCACACGGTTTCTCTTCCCATTCCATCTACTCACCTTTCTGTCATTCATTTTATGGACTTTATCTTGATGCATGTTTAGACGGTGATGATGAATATGAATGAGGTGCTTCCTCATGGATGAATTGTTTAAGCATTATTGTTATTATCATTATCATTATTATTTTACTGCCCAAAGGAGTGAGCTATTGCTACTTCCTAGGACACTAGTTGATACCTGTGAATCTAAAGAGGCAAAGTATTTCGGGTTTTCCTCTTTCTTCTTCCCTCCCTCCTCTAGAATAATAATTAAGGTGTTTTGTTAGCTATTAAAAAAACTTTTATGATGGACACATAGTTGATATATGGTGACAGAGTAGAAGGAAAAGGGGATGCATGGATCTGAAAGATTGGCCTAAGGGAACCTTTCCAGAGAAGCCTACTCCTTACTTTCTCTGCCTAGATATTAGTAGTTGTTTAATATCTGCCCAGGCCTGTGTTTAAGTGCTTCCTTGAACATGCACACACGCATCCATACCTGCACCCACATGCACACGTGTGCATGTGACACACATGTGCATGTGCAAATGTACAGATACATGTGTGCCCACTTGTGTCTGCAACGTGTATGCACATGTTTATATGTATGCACAAATGCCTGTGTATGCCCAGAGCAAAAGTATATATGCACACTGCGATATACATGGATACCTAGAAACACTCTAGCATGCATGTACATGCACATACCTGCACATTTATATACATAGGTGCATACATGCATGTGCATGCAGTCATGCAATCCCACACACATATCTACACCTTTCACAGAAAGTGATGTAGGTGACCATGAAGAAACTCACCTTGACCTTAGAGATGCTTTTGGGTCAAGTTCATCTCTGATGTCAACACTGTTTACGTTACAAGGGGTGAAGTTTCAAGGCATGCACAAACTAATAGCTTATTTAAAAATCCAAATGCACTCCTTACTGAAGGTGATGATATTTGAAGCACACACAAGTAAAACTAATTTAACCTTTGGAAAGTTCTCTCTAGAGAGAAGAGTCCAAATCCCTTTATAAGATTTTTAAGCACTGCAATTATTGACAAGGAGTATATTACTTCAGTTTTCTCTGATCAGGAAGATGGGGGGAAAGAGAGAGAGGGGGGAGAGAACCCCACAGGAGATAGCAGCTGTCAGGCTGTTTTCCAACAGCAAAGAGGTAGTTTACAATGGGCTCGCGTCAGTCTCTTAAGACCCAGTTAAGAAGCCTTTTAAAACTGCCTTAAAAAGCCAACTCATACATTAATCAAGTTGAGCCCTCATCCATACTTACTGCAATACATCAATTACTCTGTCTTTTTTTTTTTAAATAAATTCTGGTTGACAGTGGACACATTATTAAGGCCCACTAAAATGATACAATAAGTAGAAGGCTATTAATATTGCTCTTTCTTCCCTCCGCTATTGTCTTCCAGCACTGGTCTGCAAACAAATTCAGGGCTGTGTTACAATTAATGCCAATGGAACTCCTTCTAACGACTTCCAGCTTGCTAATTTTTTACGCTAATAATAAAAAAAAGGCATTGCTATGCAAGAACGTTCCCCTTTTATCACGCTAGCATAGCACACCAGAGAGGGTCTGCTATTGTTCACATGAAAGACAATTAAACCCTGGAACATCAAACCTAAAAATGACAATCTGCTAACCAGGGCTGGGCATTCCTCTATGCTTCCCTCTGTTCTCTGGAATGATAGAAAACAATTCTCTAAAATGTTTCTTTCCTAGTCTCCTTTAACCATCCTGTGGATAGCATGGTAGAAGGACTTTATAAAAAAAATAGCCTCTGCTGATTTATGCATCTCTGCTTAGAATTTATTAACTGTCCAGGGTCAATTTTACTTCAACATTCCTATTGCCCGAAGGTTTAAATTTTGGACGCATAACAACAATGCACTAATATCACCTACACAGTACCACCTGGAAAGATAAACATTAAAAATGGTTTTTAATGTGCACACAATATAAAAGTATAGAAAGAAAAAGTGGATTGAGCAGCCCTAGTATAGCTTATCACCTCTGGGGATCATGGCTAAATCATGGGGCATCCTGAATATTAGGTTGGACGGAGATGTAAATATTGTACAAAACCAAATCCCTAAGTCTATCCTTTCATTCTGAACACCAGGAAGACTCAGTTACTGGGCATTAATTATCACATTCAGGGTATGAATATACCTAGTTCGAAGCATATAGATTTTCTCAAAGAATTTTCAGATTTGACTGACGGTTGGAAAGTCCAAGTACCAGTCTTTTGCATTGCCATTTGCTAATGTTGGGGTTTTTTTTTATTCTGGAGACGAAGTCTTGCTATTTAACCCAGTTGGCCTCAATGTATAATCCTCCCTCCTCATCCTCCTGTGTAATGTGATTTTAGGAATGTATCACCATATCTGAAAAAAATCTCATCATTATGACCCAATTTTCAAAGCTCTCAGTTTTAGTTTCTCTACTTACAAGTCAAACAGAAAAAAATAGATATTTGTTAATCTCCCTTTCAGATTATAAGATGAAATAAAAAGATGGGCAGGAAAGCTAATGTACTGTACACTCGAACTGAATGAAGATGCCATGTGCTTTCACGAGGGACATGTAGCTATGAAGTATTTTAGCTTTTGTTTTGTTCTTAAATGGCATGAAGGGGCAGACTTGGTATTTTATCAAAACATTTTCAGTAAATGGGAGAAAGCTCTGCCTTTGTGGTGCTTTAGTTTTCTCAAGCATTCTCTTGGCTATTCAGTTGTCAGTGACTCGTGCTTGTAACCCTCAGCCTTCAGGAGGTTGAGATCTAAGGAATCCAGTTTGAAGTCAGTCCCGGCAGAAAAGTCTGACATTCTGGTATTTTTGTTGTTGTTGTTTGTTTATTTTCTTTTGTTTTTCCAGTCATGGGGCTTGAATTCTGGGCCTGGGTGCTGTTCCTGAGCTCTTCAGCTCAAGACTAGAGTAGCAGCCTTCAGCAGAAAAAGAGAAAACACCCAGAGCCTGAGTTCAAACCCCTGTACCAGCACACACACACATACACACACACACACACACACACACACACACACACACACACACACACTAAATTACCTCGGTATTGATGAGCATTTCCTACTTACAAATGGGGAAACTGAGGCCCAGGGAAATTCAGTGATCTGTTAAGTGACAAAGCTGAGATTCAAGTCATTGTACTGACTACACAGAAGAATCAATACAAGTCCTAAGCTGGGACTCTTTGTAGAGTGGCTTCCAATGGAAATTTTCATGTACGAGACAACACTTATGTGTAGCAAGGTTAAGGGCAGAGAACAGGCAACAGTTGATATATTGGCTCAGTCACATGCTGGTGCTAGAACTCTGAATCAGCCACTTGGCCCACACTTATAGGAGAGGCTGATATACAGACAGATGGGCCAATGCCTGGAATTTCTCAATCAGCCTGGTCCTTCAGGATATGCCTTTATAACAAGGTCTGTTAGCTGATATATACCACTGATATTTACCAGGGAATGCCACAATACAGAAGAGAGGGCACATTTGTGTAAAGTGTTGATTTTCTTTCCCCCGCTTAAGGTCACAATGATATAAAACAAAATTTGAGTGAATGAAATTTTTATATTTGTCTAAGAATGTCTTCACTTAAGAAGTTGCTATGCCTACACAAATGTCCTCCTCACCCAATATGTCTTTTAGTAGTTACAAAATTCCCTGACTTAGAACCATGATGGAAATCCCATACTAGTGGTAAATTAATCAGACAGTGATACAAGCTGTCTAGTGAAGCCATTGTTCCATTTTCTGCTATATTTTACCTATTTTTCTCCTATATCCCAAATAGATACTATTATCTATTCTCCTATATCCAAAATAGCCATTATTATGTTAAAAACAAAAATAACCAACATGGGCTTTGTTATACCTTATTCCTACAAGCTTACTTCCATCTGGCTCATTCCAGTTTAGTTGTCCATTTGTCTATCCTTCTTGTCTTTGTTTTTCTTTTTTGATTCTGGGGATCAAATCTAGGGCATGAACTTGCTAGGAAAATGCTTTGCCACTGAGTTACATTCCAGCCCCCTCATTTGTCTTTTAAGTCTGAGTGGAGGGCTCATTGCTGCAATCTTCTCTGATGCTTAGACATTGTGTCTACTCTCCAAGTTTCTTCTCCTAGCTTTTCTTGTGATACTTGTTTTTGAGTCCTATGAGGCTTCTCTGATTTCTTTCAACTTTCTAAGGAAACCTTTTATTTCTTTTTAATTTAACTAAATAATATGTGGGACATTCCATCATTCCTGACCCTATGAGTTATAGAGCATTAGGGATAAATGAAGATTGAAGAGGAATGATATGGGATAACATCATAATTATACAACATACACACGTAGACATAGGCATGCAAACTAGTTGGGTGAGAATGTTAATGGTGTCTCTAAGGATAATAATTTCACGAAGTACCGATCTCATACTCAAATTAGATCAAAGGACAAATCAAGATTCCCAATCCCTACTCATGTATCTGACATATTTACAATCTGCTTTTGTAGCTTTTGATCACAATTTCCTCAGAGACATCTGGGCTCTATATCAACAAGTCAGTAAGAAACAACCAAACCCCAGTTCTGTTAATAGAATTATCTATGAGGAGATTATATTTAAAACAGGTATAAGTATTGCTTGATAATGTCTGTTCATGGTTTCAGGTTATCAATTGAGGATCTTAATTTTTACCTTCTGATAATTGTACACTTCTGAGGTAATTCTGATTTATAGAGAAGAAGGGGGAGGAGGAGGAGGAGGAAGAAGATGATTTATGGAAGTGAAAGAATAAAAGTGATATAAAAATCTCTCCTGAAGATTTCATTTCCAGCAGGAGTTAAAAGACGAGTAAGGACCACATAAATATTTCTCTGAGAATAATCATGATGATCTGGACACACTCTGGGACTGGGTATTAAAGTTTTGTAATAGGAGCAACTTAAGCAAATGACATCAAATGCTGTGCATGGAAGGAGCAAGTGCTAGAGGGCTGGCCTCTTGGGAGAATACCCAGAATTCTCTGGGAGGGATAGACATGTCTGGAATGCAGAAACCTGCTAAAGCTGAATAAGCCAAGAACAGCAGCTGAGCCAATTATGAACTTGGACTTCCAGATTCCATAGCCATTACAGAGTTAGCCCATGGTGAGGGGCCATACACGTAATGAATCCTAGCCCTCAGAGCCACAGGGACTTCCCCGAGGAGAACTTCATTCTTCTAGCAGAAATATCTGATTCCCAAAGTAAATAACACATATCTTATCTTTCTTGGTAGATCTATATTATGAAAAATCAGTTGGATTCTGATTAGGCAAAATTCTTACAAGATGGTTTTCATTAGTCTTGATTTTTTTTTTACAATCATGTAGGTCAAAACTTTTTCTCCCAAAGGAATAACAAACACTTAATGAAAGAAATTTCACTCTTACAGGTTTTTAAGCCCCTCAGAACTTCCTTGGAAGGGAAGGACAAAGTAGCCATTTGCTTAGCTTAGATCATTTTGATTGAGACTCCTGTGGTATTTCCAATGAACATTGCTCAGGTAGTTAAGCCTTAAAAATCAACCATCCTTGACAATGGTCCATTTTCTTTTTACCCAAGTCTTACCTTAAGGGTTTCAGAAACACATTTATGGAGCTTGAAGTAGTGGCAAGCATAGCTCAGCTTCCTGCCTGGCTTCACAGAATGTTGGTACCCACTGGCCTCTGATCATTTTTTTGCCTTTGAAACTTTATAATTAAAAAGGGTCAAAGAACCCCACTAGATGACAAGGAAAGTGTAAATACAATGTATCTGATTTAACAGTTAGAATAACTCAAAATTTCATTTCACATTAAAAATATAAACCAACTGACAGGAAAACATGGCAATCATTTGGTAACACCTATTCTTACATGAAAATCAATTAGGGATGTTAGAGATAAGCACTTCTTTACATTTTCTATATTCCAAGTCCCTGCAGTAGACAATATTCACATATCTTTTAGGCAACATTTTTTTGCTCTATTAGAGATATGACAGAGTATTATACTTTGTATCAACAACGTTTAAACAAGTCAGATGTCAGTGACTCATGCCTCATTCCTAGCTTTTCTGGAGGCTGAGATCTGAGAACTGTTCAAAGCAAAGCCCAAGTACAAAAGTCCATGATATGCTTACCTCAATTAACCAGTTTACTGTAAGTAGAGGTGTAGCTCAAGTAGATTAGCATAAACCGTACACAAGAGCATGAGACTTTAAAGTCAAAGACCTAGTACCGGCACAAGCGTAAGCACACATGTATGTCTGTATATCTGTGTGTGTACACGCACAAGAAATGTTTAAAGAAAATCTTCAAAAGCAAGCCTAACATTTTACATTCCTCTGTTTCTCTTCAGAGCTGCCAGCTACTTGCATTAGCACAGAAAGTCTGCCATCATTAGCTCTTGCTTGGTAAATGCAAATGTTGTGAGCATGTTGTTTAAAAACTAATATCTTAGCCACTACTTTATTAAAAATAATATTGCGAAGCATATTAAGAATAAACGTAGTTACTATACAGTCCCCATATAAACTATGCATGTATTGCACAGATTCTAATGGGGATGGTTATAAGTGTCATGAGATTAAGGATTCATATAGAGTAGCATAGGTACTGTCCAGTGATAAAAATACAGTGACATATTTTACAGACTGTTCTCACTCTTATTTAAAGATGTATGTCCTCATCAATATTCAAATACATAATTTTTTGGAGAAAGCACATTGTTTCCCAAGGAAGAGCCGCTTATCCTTTGCAAAGATAGATATATGAAATCATTACTACCAGTCTTCCAACAGAATAGAAAGACTTGTTTCTCCCTATCTTTAGACTTCAGGCAGGTCTGAATTTCTTCCTTTACATGGCTTCCTCCTAAAAGAATTCAAACTTTGGTGTCTGTGATTAAATTTCCTTTTCTTCTTTGATTTCAAACTTTAAAGGAGAAGACACACAAAGTAATCTCACTTTCCTTTTTTCCTCTGCCCCATAGATACTTTTTTCTTTCTCACCTTTCCTAGGGAAACATTTTTTAATTATGCATTTCTGTCATTTTCTTCATCAGAGTTCAAATTATAAACTAAGTCAAAGATATATCTGGACAAAGTAATCTCTCTTTTTTTCCCTGCCCCATAGATATTTTTTTCTCACCTAACATAGTTTAAAATTTCCTTAATTACAAGTTTCTGTCATTCTCTTCATCAGAGTTCAAATTATAAAATGAGTCAAAGATGTATCTGGTTTTAAGAAATAAGATGATAAAGTTTGCAATGGTGGCACTGTTCTTCAAGGTCAAAACCTGCACACAGTGGGTAGAGCAAGCACACTCATGGCAGTAGAATCACAGCTCATTACATTATACATACAGAGAAACTGAGGCACAGGGGGCCAATCACTAGTGACAATTTCATAATGATGATAGCACACTGAAGTTAATTGAGAAGATAAAATTATTTAATCTCTAATAGTTTCCAAAAGAACTCCGCTTTTGCTTTAGTAATATTAGTTTGGCCAAATTTACACACAGCCAACTCATCTATACATTAAGATCATCAATTCAGTTAGTGTTTTGAAGTTTAAAAAAAAACATATGTCCAGGGCAGAAATTCATCTTCATCTACTGATTAATTTTTTAAAGCTTTGTTTTTATTGCTTTTTTTCTTATTGACTTTCTGCTCTTAATTTTAATAATTTTAGCAAGATTTTATCATTGCACCCTTCATTTTGCTCATCTATCATTTGTTCTGCTTTTCTTAGAAATTTTCTACTTTATATCTCTTTTTAAAAAATCTATTATTTTTAAATAGTTATACAAGTAAGTTTCCACTCATGAATACAGTGCCACTTGATCAGTGTCATCCCTCTCAACATTCTGAACATCTTTTTAAAAAAATTATATTTTTGATCTAGATACATAAGGCCATATAGTATGATGCTAAATGAAAAGACCTCCAGGATATAGAAACAAAAGCCATATAATGAGTGATTGTTTTCCTTAAGGTACCATGTTATCTCTCATCTCTTTTGCTATCCCTTGGTTATCTCATATCATTACAAAATTTCACCTTGTTATCTGATATATTTCATATATGCTTAATTGGTTATTTGAAATTGGATAGGGAAAGATGAGCGGGGAGAAAGGGGGAAGGAAATGGGGACCATGATATGAGAAAGGGTATCAATGTTTGTGAAGTAATGCACCTTCTATCTGGTGAATATAATGTAACCCTTCTATTAATCACAATAAAAATATATGAAAAAATTACATTTTTGTTATCTTTAAGTTCGCTGTACAGAAGAGTTACCATTCAATATACCAGTTTAGGAGCAAAATGTATCCTGATGGATAACATTCCTTTCATCATGTGTGTTGTAGTTCTTATGTGAATCACCTACTGATACCATTATCATTCAGTGTTAAAATTTTTGTCTTCAATTGTCAAAGCTAGTTTGAAGAGTTAAAGAAGGGAACAAGATATGTTTAGAAATATTTGTTTCTTTAGCTCATATTTTATTTTTATGCTAGGTTTAATTCTGGAGACTATCCTATTTGAAATATATCCTATTTTGGGGTGTGTATGGTACTGGGATTTAAATTTAAGCACAGGGTCTCAGGCTTGTTAGGCAGGCATTCCACTATTTGAGCCACACTCTCAGCCCTTCTTGCTTTAGTCATTTTTTGGATGAAATCTCCTAGTTAAGTCTTTTTGAGTTACCATTCAAGCAATAAATCCTCTTTATTCTTCCCACCTGAGAATGTCTTTAGATCATCTATACTTCTGTGCAGTATTTTTCTTTCTATAGAATTTTTGCCACCATTTTGATTATTGTACTAGTCTTTTTTTTGACCACCTTCTTCCCCCTCTCCCCTTTTTGGTAGGTCATAGTCATTTTAATCATCATTCTTATAAAGGACATGCTACTAAAACTCTAGCTTTAAAATAATTATAGCATTTTGACTATGATACATGCACGTGGACTTATTTGAGTGTATACTTTCCAGTTTTCACTGAGCTTCTTGAGTTAGTAGAATGAAATATTTATTATTAGTTACTGTATTCTTCTACAATGTCTATTTGGTTTTTTAGTGTACATCCTATTTCTTTGCTGTAACATTTCTAAATTAGTTTCAGAATTATTTGTTATTATCTTCTGGAGTATCATTTTTTGCCAGTCCTGGGCTTTAGCTCAGGGCCTGAGCACTGTCCCTGGATTTGCTCAAGGCTAGGACTCTGCCACTTGAGCCACAGCACTACTTCTGGCTTTTTTCTATGTATGTAGTGCCGAGGAATCGAATCCAGGTCTTCACTAGGCCAAACTTCTGGCCCCAGGAGTATCATTTTTTTTTTTTTGCCAGTCCTGGGCTTGGGCTCAGGGCCTGGGCACGGTCCCTGGATTTTCTCAAGGCTAGGGCTCTACCACTTGAGCCACAGCACCACTTCTGGCTTTTTGCTACGTATGTGGTACCAAGGAATCCAACCCAGGTCTTCGTGCATGCTAGGCAAGCACTCTACCACTAGGCCAAACTCCCGGCCCGGAGAATCATTTTTTATAATAGCCTATATAAAGCAAATCTATGACCATTAATTCCAGCAGCTATAGCTTCCCAACACTGATACCCATTGGTTGCTTACCATTTCTCCTGTCAAGGAATTTTGTGTGGCACCTTAGGTATTTCAAATATTACATTTTACAAATATGAGCCAAGGAAAAAGTATTTTTGTTTTAGCAATCAAATTGGGAATTTCAACCCACAAGTTCTACATGGGCTGGTTTTAGTGTTAGGTCAGTATTTAAAGACTTCATACTGCTACTTGGATTTTTCCTGTGTGTGCCACCCAGTGGCCAGGATTGACACAGGTGATGGTATACTTGCATTTAATTCCAAGAACATTAAATATGCTAAATTAGGATGAGAGCCTCACCCCAGGTTAGAGTACCTAGGGGAATATAAACACCTATGAACACTGGCTCATTGTCCCAGTGTTTTAATTCACTGAATTGGCCCTGACATTTTCTATTTTTATAAACATTCCTTTCAGCCTTCTACCCATAAAAGTGGGGTTTTAATTATTTATTTTATACAGGCACTTTTAACTCATGTCATTGTCAGACAGAACAGAATCAAAGAAAAAGAGTGACATGGATGGGTTCCACTCACTTGGATGACTTCTGACTAATGGTGACAAAGTTTGGCTCCTGCAGATATCTGTGGGCAGCACAGAAGAAGCATTCCAGTAACTGCTTAGGTGGGGAACCAGGAAGAGGAAGAAAATGGAGGGGAGCAAAAGAGGAGGGGCTTGGGGAGGGAGCTCTCCTCAAAGTAAAGTGGAGGATTTTCTGGTTGAGCTCTTGTATTGCTTCTGAGGTCGCACATAAGAACATCAGCACAGGAACTCCCAAAGATCAGTGGTGGCAAATTTATCAGTTGAAGGGAATTTCCAGTTCTGGTCTTTTATCATTTCTATTTCAGATTTCTTAAATGGTGACTTTATAAATTCTGTTGAGGCTTTATAGCTGAATTCAGTAGGAAGCATGGGGTAGGTTGTGCTTACTTCTTTATACTCAGACCCAAAATTCAGGGAAACTTTTTTCTACATTGTGAAATGACTGTATTGAAACAAAATACTAAACATAATCACATAGGTATCAAGTTCAAAGACAAATATAAAATAGGCTGGGCATGCTGGCCCAATCCTGTAATATTACCTCAAGAGTCAGATAAAAAGAGGATTGTGGTTCAAGGCTAGCTTTGGCATAAAGTTAGCAATACCACCTCTCCCTATCTTCATCAACAATGTAGGTGCATCTGTGCCTGAACAGCTACACAAGAGGCTGTAAATAAGGAGGTTGTGATCTTGGGGGTTGGATAGGGGTGAGGAACACAGACACATGGACACACACACACACACATCTTATTTTTTTTCAATGGGTCATGGGGCTTGAACCCTGGGCCTGGGCACTGGCCCTGAGCTCTTCATTTCAAGGCTACCTTCTTCAGTGCCCAGGCTGGCTTTGAACCATGATCCTCAGATCGCAGCCTCCTAAGTAGCTAGGATTGCAGGTGTGAGCCAAGGTGCCCAGCCATACTCACTGTGTGCCCTTCCATGCTTAGCCTCCTCCTTTCACAGAGGTAGTCAGGGATACAATATTAGAGGCACTAATTTCTCCCACTCCTTTATAGTTTTATCACTTCAAACGATGTACAGTTGGTTTTCACATCTTTTCTTTTAAGTAGACATTGTACAGAAAAGTACTGATGATATCTGCACAACTTAGGGAATTATCCCCAATGAGCAGACTTTGTATCTACTACCCCATTCCATGTAGAAAACAATTAGCACCCATAGGACCTCAGACTCTCCTCTCATCCTCCCAATCTCCATTTCTATCTCATTGTAGTCACTTCTAATATCCCAGTTTATGTATGTCTGCTTTTGGACATTATGGAAATAGAACCACCTGGAATGCATGATTCATATCTAGTTCCTTCCTGATCCCTGACCCGTTAATGGTGGAAACATGTTCTGAGAAACGTGTCCTTAGGTGATTTTGTCATTGTGTGAACATCTTACATTTGTGTTTAAACATAGATGGCTAAGGTCAGTCCTTAGACCTGGTCTTCTAATGTTATCTAGAGACACAGCAAACCCAAGTTGCCTGCAGCTTCTGCCTCATGTAGAATATTGTTCTATAGTACACATGTTTTGGCAATCAGAGCAGGGTCTAAAATAAGAATTTTTAAAAGATCACAGTGGAGCAAAGACACAAACCAGTAGCCCAGCCACTGATGGTCATGATCACCTATTACGCGTTGCACATAATTGTAGGACCATGCTCTTTTACATGACTGATAGTGCAGTAGGTTTGCGTACATCCGACTCTCCACAAGAGCTGAATAACACACTACATTGTGATACTAGGAAATGTCCATGTGGTGTCAATATGTGTTCAGCCTCATTCTAATCTCATGAGACCATTGTCATATATGCAACCTGACCTGAAATCTCAGTCTTCGTTCTATGACTATTAAGTTCTTCCAATTTAACTTCCTCTCCTCCCTCCTACCTTCCCTCCCCCCTCTCTCTCTCTCTCCACCAGTATCTACATAGACTGCAGTTTTGAAAAACTAGATGATAAGTTGCAATGATGTCAGAGAACAGAACCCAGGTCAGCAGAGCCCCGAAAGAAACTAGAGTTTTACCAATAGGTTTGATATTTTCACAAAGCTTAATTCCAAAGGCAAATAGGTACACAGCCACTGAAATTCAGTCCATTTATGTGATTCTTTGGAAAATCTGTTTTGCCATCTGTCTTTATCTTTAAATAACTTGAAGTTCAAGAGTTTACAGAGGCTCCACTCAAGCTCAACCTTTGGGTATGTGGTTTTGAGAGCAGTGCACTCCCTCCTAAAAGAACAAATGAAACACTGCAAATTTCCTCCACTGCAATTCATCTCTCTCCGCAATTGTACGGACTGTATCTGATCATTGGCCGGATCATCCCCAGTAGACAGTCCACAGCAACGCTCATCCTCGTCTAGGCTGCTCTGCTTTTAAAAAAGTGAAAATCTGGTTGTTTTTCCCTTCAGGGGGGAAAAAAAGGACACTGGGCTTAAAAAAAAGCTGTTTATAAAAGGTACCAGCTGCTAGGATGGCGTATTAATGCAAACACAGCAGAGTGAAAACAGGGTGTCTATTTTGCTGTTTTCTCTCTCTTTTTAGTCTTCTCGTACCCGTGGAGAGTGAGTAGAGGCAGTGTCTTGGAATTTTCTAAACAATAAAAGTTACAGTCCATTTTTACTTCATTGAAGTTGAGGTAATTCCTCTCACAGCAATCTTCTCCCACTTAGGCCCCTTGCATCTCTTATTACCTTCTTTCCAAAGAATTCACACAACATTGGGTAACACTGGGGGGGCTTACTGGCCCCCAATCAAGTCTAGTAAAACCTCATTAAATAGGATTTTGTGAATTTGAAGTTCATGACCTATCAATCTTGAATGAGAAATGACTATCAGCAAACAATGTATTTATAACTACTGTAAATAAAAGCAAACTGCTTTAAAAAGCAAAAATGTTTTCATATGCATTAACTAGTTTGGAAGCATCTTCTAAGATGCTTTGAATATTGATGCAAACAAAACCCAGAGGATAATTTTTTCTAACAAATAAGGAATATCATGCTCAGAAAAGGAAGTGACATGTCGTAATCACTAAGACTGAGTAAATTATTAGTAGCTAAATCCAGTTTTAGTTAAAAAATTTTTAAACAAATTCATTTATGGTTTTCTTGACTCTTGTGAATAATATTCTTAATTTTAACATTGACATTCATAAAACTTGCATCATTTACTCATCTTTTTATTTAATTTAGGAGATATTTGACTTACTGATTTATCATCATATAATAGGAAAAACTCTAAACATAAAAGTATTCAATAAGTGATAAGCAGTATGAATTCATAAACAAATGAAAATCAGAATGCTAATCTATAGTATAAATATTCAAAAATGAATATTGTAACTATCTTACAAAGATAAAAAGCATGACTTGGGTATTATTATTATTAGACACAATAAGTGAATTACTGTCTTTTAATATACTTCCTTCCTACCTTAAAACATTTGACCCTTTAGAAAAAAAATTAATTAAAGCAGAGTTGTTCTGCAGTGAAAGGAAAAACAATCCTTAAAATCCATCCTAAAAGAAAAGAAATGCAAAAATTAAATTATCACTGTTCAAATGCTTCTAGTTTTATGTACATTAGGCATGAACAAATGTCATCAAAGAAAATATTGGCTAAAAATTACTTACTGAGTTCCTACACAAGCTCATATTTTCATTGACACATTTCATAACTTTCTCATTTAAACAAGACATTCTCCAGATGTAGAAAAACTATAGAAAGCACATTATCCTTGAAACAATTGCAAAGCTTGTTATGTGTTCAAGTATTCCATTTTCATTGGAAGAAATTAATTACAGTTAGCAAGCATCACCCACAATGGAAAGTCATTTTTTCCCAAAGATATTAGAGATGTGAACCACATTTTCTCAGACCATGAATCACCACTCAACTCCTTATGGTCTTCTAATAGAGTAGTGAGGAAAGAGTAGAATTGGAAGTTCATGGAAAGCTGTAGCTATATTTAAGATAAATAAAATCAATAATGAAAATAATTCCCCATTTAGGATTCTTGTTATCACAACTGTCTTCCCTTCTGTAACTTCTCACTCTTGCTCTACCCATCACTCATACAAAAAAAAAATCAGGAGAAATATCTTATATAGGTAAAGGAAAACAATACTCAACCCTGACTAATGTCGTCATGTTAAGGAAGCCAGATGTGTGCTACACAAATGTAGAAAAGGAATGTAAAAGGTTATGGCCATATCTAAGCGAATGTTTCAAGGGGAATGAGGATTTATTGCAGAAATCTAATCGGAAAGAAGTGCAGTGAACCATCTGCTAAGTGACTTATATAGCCCCATACATTAGCATCTGTTGTCATGTTTTCAAAGTATGGAGTTCCAAAACTGTGCTGATGAGTCTTCTGGATGTGATGAGTATGCTATAGAGGGGTTTAAAAAAAAGTCATAAAGGAAAATCATGGCCTTAACCTCAAAATAAAACTCTGTGGGCTACCCTGAACATGAGCAGCTATCAAATCCTCGTTCAGTCCTCACAATCTCATGATGAGAGTATGGGCATTCAAATCATAGTTACCATCTTTTAGACACTAACAGAGTCAGGAGATCTGGATGATCTTCCTAAGGTTATCTCCAAGTTACCTGGCCTCGTATGGATTTTGAGCAGTTAGTACTTTGATTTATCTGGTAGTAGCTAGCTGGGATACTGAGCAAAGTGTTCTTTGGTTTTGGTTATTTATGTAGTTGATGTTGTTGTTTTCTGCTTCCTAAGACAATAGACCTTGAAGGCAAATATACATTTTGTCAGATACCAATGCTGTCTCTGCTTTGCCTAATCAGAAGCTCTTGAAGTGGATGCAAGTACTTTCTGGGTAGGACTAGGAATTCCCGCCTGTGTATTAAAGAATTCCCCCATTTCTATCGATGAACAGCTGAAAGAATCATATGAAGGGAATTTGGAGGGCTCATGGTTTCCCGTCCCTCAGGAGGCAGTGACTTGGCAAAACAGCATAAGTCATGTCCCCTAGGAAGCAAAGAGGAAAACATGCTCCCTCTATGAACTCTCTCTTTTTTCTCCTTTCCTCCCTCCTAGACCTCCAACCTCTATGAGAGGACCCTACCCACCTCCAGGGCAGGCCTTGCTCACTTAGCTAATCCTGGAAACACCCTCACAGACACCCAGAGGTGTGCTTTACTAATCTCCTAGGTGATTCTCAATGGAAACAATGACAAGATTAACTACTTCAGCCCAGAAAACTGTCTTTCCCAGTAGGAGAACAGCAAAGGCTTGATGAGTGAAATAATGGTGAAAGGAAAAGGTACCCAGCAACCTCACACATGCTGGAATAAATAAAAAGAAGAATTTGCCTTTCAGTAAAACAAAGAACAAAGTACAAATTAGAAGAATTAAATTGTCCATTTCAAGTAGCATCATTTTACTTAGCTATTGAGCTATGAGCTACTGAGCTATTCTGATCAGGGTTTTTTGTTTTGTTTTTTGTTTTCAGTATATTGTGTGAAATTATTTCTCTTCCTCCTTCTCTTCTTCTTCTTCTTCTTCTTCTTCTTCTTATTCTTATTCTTATTCTTTTTCTTCTTCTTTGTCTTATTCTGTTTCTCCCTTTGGTTTATCTCCTGTAGTCACTTTTTTATTTTGGTACTCTGTGTCTTGTTTATCTGACTTAGGGAAGGAAAGTGGAATAACAAAATGGTGAAATAAAGGACAAAGAGTGAACCAATACAACAGTGATACTCACAAGACATTATGTTGGAAATGAACTTTGTAACTGCAGGGGAGAAGGGAAGCTGGGGGGGGGAATGTGGGAGAAAATGTGTGAGGGGATAACAATGTTTGACAAAAATGTACTCGTTACCTTACTTACGTGACTGTAACATCATCCTTACAATAAAATAAAACCATCTAAAAATAAGGAATTAAATTGTTCAGCCTAAAGCATGAGCACAAAAGTAGTTGAGAACAGTTTACAAAGAAATAAAAATGTCAAGTTATATTTGAATATAATTAGCATACTAATGAGACAGTAGGTATGATATGCATGTTGTTAAAACATGCAACACATCTTGGCTTAGTGGCTCATGCCTATAATCCTAACTACTGTAGAGGTGAAAAATAGAATGAATGTAGATTTGGCCAGCCTGGGTCACAATGAGAGAGTAACCTTATCCAATAAAAAAGGCAGGATGTGATGCTCGGTGCCTGTGGCTCACACCTATAATCCTAGATTCTCAGGAGATCTGAGGATCTCCATCCAAAGCCAGCCCAGGCATGAAAGTCTGTGAGAATCTTATCTCCAATTAATCACCAGAAAACCGGAAATGGCACTGTGGCTCAAGGGGTAGGTGATAGCCTTGAGTTGAAGAGCACATGGACAGCACCTAGGCCCAGAGTTCAAGTCCCACAACCAAAACAAACTAACAAAGCAAAAACCCTGGATGTGGTAGAACATACCTGCCCTCCTTGCTATCAAAGATGTGTAATTAGAGCTGTTGGTACATGGCTGTAATCCTAGCTCAGAAGCCTAAAATCCGAGGATCCCTGTGCACAGCCAGCCATGGTAGGAAAGCCATGGGATTCTTTCTCCATGTAACCACCAAAAAGCAAGAGGAGGAGCTGAAACTCAGGTGATAAAACTCTACCTTGAGCAAAAAAGCTCAGAGATAGGGCTCAGACCTTGGGTTCGACTACTGGACTGCTGCATGCACACATGGACAGGTCATAAATTAAAGATTCTATACAAAAAAAATAAAATCAAAACCAGGTGGAGATGTGGCTTAAGTGGTAGAGCACATCTATGAAGCATGGGGCCATGAATACAAACCCTACTTCTGCCAAATACACACACACACACACACACACACACACACACACACACACACACACAAGCCAAGGCAAAATAACCTCCAGAGTAGCATTAAACATGACACATAAAATCTACATTTGTTTTATCTTTAATTTCTAGGCTGAATAGAAAGGCATTTATCAGAGTTCACAAGGCAAAATATACATTAGTTATTTCAGGATTTTTTTTTGTTTTAGAGACTCACAAAGTTTAAAATCACTGTCTAAATTTAAAAAAAAAATGCCACCTTGCCAGCATAAGGCTCTAGAGAATAAAAATTACCTCTTTATTTAAACTAGATAGAGTTCCAGCATCAGGCAGTTTCAGGCCCAGAGGCAAGTTAAATCTTCAGTGGGGCTTTGTTCCTGAGCTAAGCTGTACAACTTGATAGTCATGAAGCCCTGGCTTAAAATAGATAGTTTCAAGGCACAGGTGACAAAACACAGTTAACAATGACTAGATGAGAGACACTATTGCTTCAATGAAGCCAGAAGCGTAAGCTTAACCCCAACACAGTACAGAAAACCCAAAGCTCCATATCTGCTGATCATTTCATCATCGGTGTATTTTTTTTATTCCATTAGCTGTGACTTCCCATTCTAGCAGGCAGTCTCTGAAGTGTAAAGCTTCATCAAAGGTAGGCAGAACAATTGATTAACCACCACTTGCCAGCTCAAATACCCCCTAATGGTGGCATCATGCAGATTCAGGTGCCAGCCTGTAAGAGCCATCAGTTCCACGTAGTCACTATGAAGTATATTGCTGCAAATGGGGATCAATGTCCAACACTGCTCTGGAATAGTAATTTCTTAATTCTTATTCAAATCTGGCAAGCAAGATAATATAACTTGATCTAAATTAGCCATGTGATCCTGATGGTGCCCTGCTAATGGGCTGTTCACTTAATTTATGCATTTTTTAAATAAAATGAATAGTCCTATTTTAAATCCCCCACAGCAGCCCCTCAGATGGAAAATACACATTTAAAAGTTAACAGTGTCTATATAATTCAACAGTGAACAAACTTTTTACCTTGTTGACCACACTCTCCTCAAGTTTGTTCCTATTCTTGACTTATGAGAAATATATTCCAGAACCCCATCAGAAGGTCATTTAAATCTCTGCTGCAGAAAAGTAAGTTTATCAACTTGGTTTTACACTGAAGCCTAAGCCTGTTGATTTATGAATAGGTAGTAAGAAGGCAGCATGGAGGATAACAGGTAAATTTGCAAAGCAAATGGTATGCTCAAATGTCAATAAATCAAATTCATTTCTTTTGTTAACATACTTCCAGAAAAACTATATTTCAATTCATGAAACATTCACTGAGCACCACCTATGTTTAAGGCAGGATGCCAGTTCTTGGTAACTTTATCCCTGTTTTAAAGTCTATTTCTTTACCCTTCGGTACATTTATAATAGCTGCCAGTATCTCTTTCAAACTACTCTTTCTAACCTCTGAAACAATCAAAAAGACAATGGAAAAATCTCAGAGGCACTCAAAACTTCTTTAGCAGCTAAAATCTTTGCCTAGTGAGTTTTTCAGTACCTAGAGATCTCTTGCCAATCCTTCTCTAGTTCTATTTCCTGCTGGAACCTTCCCAGATAAAAATTCAAATAGATAAATGAATATCATCCTCCATATCAAATGGATCTACAGGCACATTTGCTACTTTCTAGATTGTTCTGTGCTTTCACTGTAGTGGAGTTTAGAACCATTTTATTTGTGTTAATCATTTCTTAATGTATTAAATTTATTTGTAATGATGGCTGTACAATGCTACAATAAAGAGACTGACCAAAGCCTACAACTTTTGTTGTTTTTGTCTTGTTGTTGTTGTTGTTGAGGTATAGGAAACAGGACAATGTCAAATGACTTTGTACTTAGCTGACCTCGTCCCCTCATTCTTACTAGGTTCTACAAAGGAAGATAAATCCATCAGTGCACTCCAATAGCCAACTTTTCCACATGGAGCAGGAATAGCAACAAGGAGACATATGGTTCCAGGAGGGGACCGGAAGATATGACGGGAAAAGAACGAGGCCTGGTCATATAAATAAAGAAATTTGTACACAGTCACTATATAAATACTCACTGAATCATATATAAACTATGTGTGTTATCCATATAGCATTTGCACATACACAATCTAGACTATAAGTGTGTAAGATTCACATTAACTACATGTAGATATGTAAATGTTGAAATATATAGAGAGAGAAAGATAGAAAATTGAGACAGAGATGCTCATACTGGCTTTTGAGGTTGTCTGGGAAAGGAGATGTGGAGTAAAGTTTGTTAAGGTGCTGGCAGGTTATCTGGAACCCCTAACCTGAGCAGCTCCATTTTATCTACCTCTAAATTAGGGTCTCAAGTTTCCAAGTAAACTTTTAAGGTTTGGTTTGGGAAATCTCCTCCTTCTTCCTCAGTATTTTGTGTGTGGGGAGAGGGAAAGGTGGGGAGAGGAGGGAATTAGCCATTCCGCTGTAATTGGATTTGGACTCAGAGCTTGGGCTCTGTCTCTTAACTTTATTATGCAGTGGTACTGCTCTACCACTGGAGCCACAGCTCCAATTCCATCTTTGCAGTGGTAATTTGGAGATAAAGATCTCATGAACTTTTCTGCCTTGGATGACTGAACTGGGATCCTCAGATCTCAGTTTTCTGAACAGCTAGGATTAGAGCTGGAAGCCACCACTGTCCATCTCCTTCACCACGTTTTTCATTCTGAGTTTTCACTGTTTACTAAAGGGAAAGGTAAACGGTATAGGCTCTTCTTTGTTTAAGGGAATTGTTTGACTATAATAATATGATTTTTCATTTTTAAGAATATGATGTTTCTTTTTATAGAGCCTACTTTTTCCAATCTAGTAATGCAACTGATCTAACAAATCAATCATTTCCTAATACCTACCCTTTTCCTTTGAATGTTTAGGTTTTCCTCTCTGAATAAACCTCAAGGCAGTCACCCTCAGTGAAATGTATTAAAACATAGGCCCAAATACAGTTATATCTCTACATAGGCCTATGACATAGAAAGAAAAGGAAATATCTCTTCAAAACCATGAGCCAAGCCCAGGAGGTGGCTCAGGCCTGTAATCCTAGCTACTCTGGAAGCTGAGATCTGAGGATCCAGATTCAAAGCCATCCCAGGCACTAAAAAGTCTGTCCATGAGATTCTTATCACCAAATAATTACCAGAAAACCAGAAGTGGTGTTGTGGCTCAAGGGGTAGGGTGGTAGCCTTTAGCTGAAGAGCTCAGGGACAATGCTCAGACCCTGAGGTCAAGTCCCATGACCCACAAAACAAACAAACAAACAAAAAATCATGAGAAAAACTGTTTCCCACATTTAGTAACCTTAGTTTCTCCTCCTACATAGGGCATGGGGGAAAAGAGAGTAATCTTAGCTGTGATAAGGTTCTATTCACTTTGAGTATTAATTATTATGGTGGTTTCTCTGCCTGACTGATTAAAGACAACACATTTTGTAACTGATTTTTAAAAAACACCAATTTTGTCTCCCCCCCAAAAAAAGTTCTAGGGTTTATTACTGTGCAATAACAATTTACTGAGGTCCTTCCATCAAATTAGCCCTGCAACATTGAAATTTTTCCCTTCTTTTACTTTTATTTCAAGAGTTTCCATTCTGGCTTTTATTATGACCAACAGCTACTCTTCATTAATGTACCAGTTTTCTCATGGCAACAATTTACTACTACAGCAACAGAATTTTCTAATGCAATTCTGGGCTTTCCTTCCCTTATTTTCTATTTCTTGTAGCATCATAAACCTTTTACTTTAAATTGTAGCAACCACTTAATGTTAAAAAGGAATGTATCCTGCAGTTATTTGGCAAGGAACTTTCAATTCAGAAAAACAAACAAAAAAAGCACTAAGTTTCTTAGACTATTTGCTTGTTTTCCTATTCTATTTATCATTGAATTTCAATCACGGGCTTCATAATAACAAATTGTGATAAATAACACTAAAATCCTTTTGTCATCCTTTTGTCTAAGTATTCATTTTGTTTGATAGCAACAGGCCCAACAAGATAAACTGATTATATTTTACATTCTTCCATTTTACTTATAGAAGTGTAGGATTCACAGGGACTCTCCTCAATATCCCTATAAAAACCTATACAGAATCAGAGAACTGTTCTTAGTATCTAACTAAACACTTGGACCTCAGAGGAACATTATCCCCAATGAGTGCGTGAATGGAGATCCAGAAATAGAGCCCTAGAGATCAATAGAGGTGGCTGAGAAAGCATGCACGTTCTCTGGGGTAGAGATCACTGTGTTGTTGCTAAGTGGATCAGAGATATGATCCCCAGCCACAGTGAATGGAAAGGAAACTAGATGCCATCAGAGGGAGATACAAGTACTAATGCAGTGAGGTAATGCTGCAAAGAATAGAAGAGCCATGGAATGAAATGCCACCCTGAGGAATCTGCAAACAAGTTCATACATCCCAATCCTAAGAAGAATGAGAAAAGTCAGATGACAGAACTTCAGAGATTAAAGCCCTTATGACCGAAAAGTATAAACTTTTACTTCCTCTGCTACCAACTGAAGTTCAACCCTGACTGTTATAGAGTTATCTCAGCATGTTTTCTTAGGAATATAATAAGTGAAAGACTGCTGACACACCTTTCAGGTTTTGTAGGAGGGGAGGCAAAACGCTGATTCTCCATGCTGACTGATATCCAGCAGAGGTGGCTCTGACACATGCTCAGACTGGACATTTCTAAAAAGGATGCTGAAGCACCAATTTAAAGGGAAAAAGTGGGGGATATCGTCAAAGAAAAAAGATTCTACACATGCTAGGCACACTGCAGCAGCCTTGTTGTTTTGTTTTGCTTTGTTTTTTTTTGTGGAAAGCAATTCAGCAGTCTGTCAATCAAAGGCCCTTGAGGTTGACAGACCATGCACATCTACCTACCTGTGACCTTGCTAGATCATAGGACAAGGGAGAGCCAAAGTAGCTGACACAGAAATAGCCCCGATGAAATATAATTAGTTCAAAAAGGAACTTCTCAATTCTGGTTCCCTTTGCAAACCTATGGTGCAACATCCTATGCCTTCCACCTAAATTTTCAGAAAGCACTTGACGTGCTGTCAAGAAAAGAAAAGGACTCTGTATGGCTCTGGCTTTAGAAAGTTCCAGAAAGTGGATTTATATAATTTTGCTCTTACTGTTTGTTTTATTTTCCAACAATGTTCCAGATTGAGTGAGGTATTGCCTATCAGTTTTCCTGATAAATCTCAATAAATCCAGCATAAATTCTGGTGAAGATATTTAAAGCTAACACATGCTTATATTTTTTGTGTGTATATAGAAAATGAAAAATGATAGAGTGGTATTCTCTATTGACTTTAGGCCACGATTGGAAATACTATAGTTAGAAATCTTGTAGTTGAAATATTGGAACATTATATGGAAATAGCCAAGCATACTGATTATATAAAGTCAAATTATCTCTGTACTAAGTGGTCATAATAAAAAGAATTTGCTTGCAAAAGAACATTGATTTCAGGGTAGGTGTGTGTGTTGGGGGATATTTTTAAACATTCTTATCTTTTGTCCTTCTGAATGAAACTTTATAGGCTAATATGCCTCAAATCTTTTATTAATATCAACCATAATTTATGAGTTGAATATATATATAGTCTCAACTTAATTTTCTAGGAGTTCATTGATTAGAGGGAAAGCTGACTATGTAAATAATATGGACAATAATAATATATTGAATTATGTGACCCCATCATTATTCTCATTGGCCTGGAAATAACAAAAATCAGGCTCTAGAGTGAATAGCTATTGGGCAATTCCTTTGCATCAAAAGATGCATCCTTTACTGCCACCACCTTGCAATTATTCACTGCCCAGTTGATCACCTCTATATATCATCTTTGGGCAAATGCCTTGTGATGTAATGGGTAATACATCTCTGATTATAATGACTGTCTTGTCCAGGCTGAATAAATAGAAATTCAGTATTGAAACTGAAGATAGAAAAACACATACACATACATACATACATACATACATACATACACACACACACACATACAACACACAGCTATGCCGATGTCTGTCTTATTCTACTCTCTTGTTCCTATCTATGTCCTGAAAATATACTAAAGTCCATGTGTCTGTCACCATTCACCCCTAAACCTCAAAGTAATAACTTCTAGGGAAATCAGAAATAATAAAGAATGATTACATGATCTTATTTGGGCAAAAAGCTAACATATGGGTATCAAAGCCAAAAATATGGATTTCAAGATAAAGCATATGGATGCCCATATGGAAAAAAAAGGTTTCCTGGCCGGAAACTCTGCTGTTGCATTTTTTATGCCTATATGAATGGTACAGATTTTCCCTTCTGCAGAACAACGCTGTCTGCCGACAGATTATAGTGTTATAAATTCACATGCAAATTTTACAAAATGCTCTGCTGTTATCATCTTTATTAGATTTTTTTCTAATTCTCTAAATCCTTTTCATCACTTAATAGCTCAATAAGTAAATGGATTTTTAGTAAAATGGTGAAATTTTCTACAATACGTCTTATGGCTGAACCACTCCTTGATGTTCAACTAATGAAACTTATTTTTTCTCTAGAACCTCTGTAAGACAAAAATCTCCTTTCCTTCGGGGATGGAGAGCATCTACACACATGCATGAGCAGGTAGACACCCACATATCCCATAGGAAGCTCTCCTATGCTCATGAATAATTAGATTGCTTAAATAAAGCTTGGCAACACCACTCATCGTTTTCATTCAGATAACTAAATCACAATTTAAAACACTGTCTTTATAGTACTATGATTCAGGGACAAATAGCATGGCAGATAGGTTCACCAAGAAGACTCTACTGAAGGCCTGTTCATTTTGCAGTTTCCAAGAAGGGTCATACTTTGTGATTTTTTTTTATTTCCTCTAGAAAGCTTAGATTTCTAGTAAGAGCATCGCCGTCTGTCCTGAAGATTCCCTTGGGGAGTTTTACACACCATCTCCTCCAGGAAAAGAGAACTTGCTGCTATTAACAGAAAGCACATTATGGTGACTGAGTTTAGCAGTGGGGTTTAAAGGAAATACTGCCGTTCCTCTCCTCCCTCCCAAAGTAGACACTGTGGATACTGAGGATCCCAGGCTGTAAGTTAGATACTTCCTGAAAATTTTGTACCCATGGTGGAGAAAGCAAAGAAAATAAGGAGAACTTAAACTCTGTGAAAGGACAAGGCTGATGTATGGCTGTGAACACAACCCTGTCCTCATATCCTCTAACAGCGCTTAGCTATTACAGCGATTACAGCTAGCACATCTGAATTATTTAGTTGCCCTCTCTACTACCCGCCCTCTTAGTACTGCAACAGACCAGAAGAAAAGAGCAACTCCTCCCTCACACTGGTCATATTCTCTTATCCATGATGGTTAACTTTACCTTCTTTCTAAAAGGCAATTTTCTTTTCAGACAGGTTATAGTGATCAGACATGAACTACATTCATTTTCTTCCCACAAGAATAAAGTTCAATCTCTTTAGCTTCATATTTAAGTCTATTCACAATCTGGTCCTCTGCTGCCCTTCCAGACTGATACCTTAGGGATTTCTTTTGCAGGAAACAACTTGCTATATATCTATATCCATAGCCATAGCCATAGCCATATCTATATCTATCTATATAAATACAACACATACACCCCTGGCTTCCAAAAGTTTGTTCATGCTGGGCTTACTACCTGCAATGTTCCTTCATTTATTTCCTTCCATTCACGCCCTCTCCTAGGGAACTAGCTGCCAAGCAATGTGATGGGGTGGTATAAATACAGTGCCAAACAAATAAACAGAGTTTGCAATCTATTCTAACCCTTCATTGTCCTTGATACTCAGCAAGAATCAGACCAAATCCCTATCAGGTGAGACCAAATTTTAAGTTGCCAATTTAAGTTGCTAATTTAAGTTGCCAGCTCCCATCAGAGACTATAAGGGTTTGAATAAAATGACTTGAATCATAGTTCATGAAATGAGTAGCTTATTTAAGAAGGGATACTATCATTTAAATGTTTAACAACTTCATTCTGTTGAGTCAGTTTTATTTTTTTCTGGAGCACAATGCTCATTCAGTGAGTGGTTCTCCACTAACATATGTATGATTATTTAGATGTAAACCCAAAGACACACATTTTCCCTTCAAGGAGCTTACAGTCTTCCAGAAATAAAATTGAAATGCATAGGCAAGAGGTAAGTTTTAAAATGCCTAGTAGAAAAACAATAGTGGCTAGGAATAGTACAGAGCAGAAAAATTTAAAAGTCGTCTACCTAAGGATTGCTTCTACAAGGTGGATTTGAATGAAGGGTTCTTTATGATTGCAAAGGGAATGCAATACAAGTATCAAAACTAATTTGAGATTATTTTCTAAATGCAATGCTGTTGGGAGCCAGAGTGGAATCAAACTGTACCTTGACTTGCATCAGACGATGGCTATATTGTCTTATTGCTTTCTGGCCCTATTCTATGTAAATGACCTGAGAATTACCATATGAATGTAACACCTGGAGGGTCCCTGGGAGAGGAGGAGGGAAGAAGGGGGAGGGGAAAATAAACGCGGCAGTCTAGTCAGTCTTTGCCTGGACTGCGGACATCCCGGACCTAGTGTGTCTGTCTCTCTTCTTTTTCTTCCTAGTCCTTGTCCCCTATTTCAGGAACCCCAATCTGCGAACCCTGGTTTGCTGCCGGTTGGCCCCGGCACAATGCAATGCCTGATTCAATTAAAAGAGATGCTATGCTTTGGACTGGAGTCAAAACAACACATTATTCAATGATTCTGGAAAGGCTTTTCCAAAATGTATATTGGCTTGAGTTTATGGAAATATTGACTTTTTGACCTGGAACAGAAGCAAGTGATTTTCATTATGTTTATACTGTGGATTTCTCCCATCTCTAATCCTGGTTTGCCTGCTGTGATTATAACTTGTGCTCTGTCAACTGTGGCTCACCAGGCCAGAGCTCTATCTATAGGCCAGATCAGAAAGCTATGACCTGGCAGTGAATTTTATTTCAGTCTCTGGAACCAAAATGTACAGTCTTCAAACATAGATGCCTTAAAGCCCATACTCTATTTCTGTTTTTAAAGGGCTTTGATCATAATTCCCAGACTCAGGTAATTTGTCTCGAAAATATTCTGAAAGACCCAAATCAATGAGACAAACACAAAATGAACTAAGGCAGTTTGTTCACAGGATAGTCCAGGAGAATCATCTGTTTACACGATCACATGCTTACATACACTCTCCCCTACCCCTCACTCTCTCTTGGTTGCATCTAATCTCTTTATTAAGTTTGCTGTCTTTATAAGGGAACTATCAGGCTATAAATGAGGCTGTTCTCTTTCCCTCATAGATTAAAATCTTCTGTATAGGAAGAAACAAAGAGGAGGAGGAAGCTGAGAACCAGGAAAGAAGGCTGTGCAGGAAGGAGGGAGAAGAGAGCAATTACTTGCCAAACCAGCACATGAGAACACAGTCAAGTGGTCAGGAACTGTGCGGATGTTAATTAGCAATAAAATGAGGAATGAACCAGCATTAGCCTGGAGACTAATCAATGAGAAAATCACTCTAAGCAGCAGCTTAATGAAGTAGTATACAGCTGTTTATTTTTAGTCCATTTTTACCCTGACTACCCCACCATAAGTCCCCATTAATTTAAAAGAAAAAATGAAAAACTTGGTAAAATGTATTTCTTTTCCATGCCTGCTATGCCTCTCATTTCTGCATTTGTATTATAGATTCCTATATATATTTCTTTCAATGAAGAGGACAAACTATAAAAATGATTGTCATAAATACCTACGTCAAACAAAAATATACTTTTTAAGTGATCTTTAGGTATTCGTTTTACTTAAATTTTGTATTTTATTTTATTGCAAAGGTGATGTACAGAGATGATATGCAGTTACAGAAGTAAGGAAATGAGTATGCTTTTTGTCAAACATTGTTACCCCCTCTCTTATTTTTCTCCCATTTTCTCTCCCCTCCTCCGACTCTATATCACACAAGTTGTGTGATATAAAGACAACATATTGTCTTGTGAGTATCACTGTTACATTGGTGCAGGCTTTGTCCTTTGTCTCACTGTTTTGTTATTCCCCTTTCTTCCCCCAAATCAGATAAATGCATACACAAGACATAGCATACCAAAGTACTTTATAAAACGAGCTAGCTGTATTCACAGAACAATATCACTTTTACCAATTGTAGATCTGATCTGATTTCTTTAAAGTATGCAGTCAAAAAACAATGTTATGGAGCCGGGAGTTTGACCTAGTGATTAAAGTGCTTGCCTAGCATGCACGAAGACCCAGGTTCAATTCCTTGGTACCACATACATACCAAAAAAAAAAAAAAAAAAAAAAAAAAAGCTGGAAGTGGTGCTGAGGCTCAAGTGGTAGAGCTCTAGCCTTGAGAAAGTCCAAGGACAGTGCTCAGGCCCTGAGCTCAAGCCCAGGACTGGCAAAAAAAAATGTTATGGAACAAAAATGAGACCCTTCTGTTAATTTCTTTCCAAAGTGAGAAAGGTTTTGGAAAATATTTTTGTCTGCTCATCACTTCAAACAAAAGATAGTTATCTAACAGCAAACTCATAAAGCCTGTTAATTGATACCTATTTATCTCTGGGGTTTTGTTGTTTTTGGTAAATTTTGATAGAAAACCCATCACAATATATACCAAGATACAAAACCACAGGGCCAATTAGAAAAGAAGTGTTTGTCATTTTATCAGCATTGTGAAGAAACAGGGGAGTCAGTTTAAACAGTACCTCTCTCTGAAAAATCTCTTCTTTAGCTCTAATTGGAAGGTAAAACGCTCCAATTTACAAGTAAAATAAAAGGTCTTCCCAAATAAGCTAGATATATGCATAATGAGAGAAGCAAGCTTTGAGTCAGCTTCTTCAGATGGTACCAAAAGTAGATTCAATAACTACATCCAGACAGACAGACATGGATGAAAATATAAAAGGGGAAGGACGGAGAAAAACAAGCTCTCTTGCCTCTGCTTTCTCCCTCTTTCCTTTCCTGTGTAATAACTTTGTAAGTGACAAAATCCACTTTATCAAACAAATAAACCAAAAATTCATGTTTGCTGTGAATAAAAATAGAAAAGAAAATTCTATTCTAAAGAATAAGACAAGCTTCCTAGCTTTCTCTTTTCTCTGTGTGTGCCACTACTAGGCCTAGGAAGTGTCCATTAGCTTTTATTTTGCTAAGGCTGGTGCTGTTAATTCATCTACAGCTCCACCTCTGCTTTTTGCTGCTTAATAAGAGTCTCACAAACTTTCTTGTACAGGCTAACTTTTATCCACGATCCTCAGACTTCAGCCTCCTGAATAGCTAGGATTACAAGGAGAAGCCACCAGTACCCAACTCTTTTCTTTCTAAGTCAAAATGGAAATGCTTTCCAAGCATCTCCTTTCATTCTTGCATGCTTCCACAGAGTCCAAGTACAAAGACGGGGACAAGTACATAGGGAATATGGTTTGGTTTTACCTCTCCTGAAGATCAACGGATTATGTACACATTCTCTGCAAATGAAAATTGATGTTACCTTTCCTCATACCTGTAAAACCCCAAGATAATATTTCAACAGACATTTTTCATAGATTCATTGCTGTCACTCAGGAAGAAAAGCAAGTCCATGTTACTGGAAATGTCTTCTAATATTTTCCCTGATCATCACAATTGAGAACTATTGCAATTTTTCAAGCTTACTTTCTGTAAAATGGCATATCCTAAGGAAACAAAAACGAAAAATAACCAACCAACCAGACAACAACAACAACAACAAAAATCCCAGTGAAATGCAAACCAGGGAAATAACAGCACTCAGGTAATCCCCTTTATAGGTTGATTTGATAGCTCAAGGAAATAGAAACAAAGCACCAAGCACATGAGAACACTAACAGCTGGTTGGGAAATTGCGGCAGACTGTTAGGAAGTGCTGCAGACTAGAGATAGGCAATGAAAAGGTTAGGAATGATAGTTAAAAAAAAGACAAATTACTCCAAAGACCATATTCTTTAAATCGCTGAAGCAAAACATGTTTATTCGATTTGTTTGTATGCCTATTACAAAAATGCTACTTTGGGAATCTAGGAACCCAGTCTGTCAATTTTTCCGTTTCTGCACTTTCATGGTTGCTTAGAGCTGTTTAATGCAAATACACTTCCAATAAGAGATTTCATGCCCCTAAATTACACCCAGTTAAAAGCGAATGAAAATGTAAGGTAAATAACTATAATCAGCCATATTATCTTTCTCTTGGCACCTCTCACTTTACAGGCATATTTAAAGACATCTCTAGGGTCCTATCCTTTTTAACAAGCAGCAGCGTATTTCCTGGAATATTACTTAAGATGCTGTGCAGTGAACATTACCCAGGTTAAAATGTTACCTAGAGACCTAGAAAGAATTGCATCTGTTGCAGAGACATTTTTATCTTTTCTTCTTTTTTCCTTTTTTTTGCCACATTTTGGAATGTCTGAAGATGAAAGTGCATTTGCTGTGGAAGGGATGAAAAGAGATGAGAAGAGTTTAAGTTGGTCTTTTATGTCTAAGTTCATTGATCAGACGTGAAGAGCACGAAGTTTGAAAAAGTAACTCTGGGAAGATATGAATGAGAGCGGGATGGGGGTACAAATGAGAAAGACGCACTGTATTTGCCTTACCAAGGAAGTCTCAGCAATGATTACCACTGATGACTCTTTGTGTTGGTGGTATATTAGGTGCCATTTTTGCCTTGGATAACTTTTATTGGATCAATGATTCTCAAACGTCAATGTCCTAATGTTTACCTTGTGATGTGTTTAAAGGTAAACTCCTCAGGTACACTGAAAGATTTGGATTCAATACATCAAGGAATCTGCATTTTTAACTGGCATCACCAGTGAATGTCCTGACTACATATTGAAAATGTGGCTCTATGTTAACCGCTCCAGTAAATTGTAATGACAAGTATCATTTCAAATAGACTTACAGTGCATTCCCATAGGCTTTCCCTGCAAAGTGCAGGGCTATCGCTTATCATGATTAACAAATTCACAAAAGGGAAGTCAAGGGCTAGAAGGATCAGTGAATGGCTTGAATTCCTGCAATCATTTGTTTTCCCCAAGTATAGAATAGTGTTGTTCTTATGGACACCTGAGGGTTCAATGGCATCTACTCAATTTCTGGAAAATTAGCAATCACTTCTTTCAGTGGAATACACAATTTCTGAAGAGCCTAGCCATTTTAAAAAAGTGAGATGTCACCCCTCTATTAACAGAGCAGCCATTAGCTTAGTATGGGCCCACCCAGATGGGTAACATGGCTGCTGGGAACAGAGAACTGGTTCCATGTACAGCCTCAGCTGTCATCTTGTAGCAGCTTTGCTTTGGACAAGACCTCTCCCATTTTCAGGCACCCCATGGGCAATCCACAGCTGCACAATAAATATGCATTCTGAGCAATAACAAGGAATCCACAGAATACATATAAAACTGCCCCACCACAAGTTCTGACAAAGCTGAGACCTTGACATAGACCCTAGGACATAAGACATGCAGAAGAGAAGGAAAAAAAAGAAGTCAGAAGCATCTATTTATTAAACCAAGCAATACAATGATTCCATTGTATGGCATTAACTTTTTTATTTAACTTATAGTATACTGTTCAGATTTTTTTTTTTTTGCTACTTAAAGATTTTCTTGTGGAAAATGGGGCCCATTGCAGATATTCTTGCTGTGCAGTATGGGTGGGGGCTGGGATTTTGTGCATAGACTTAACACATGTCATCGCTGAGCTTCATCTCCAGTTCTTACTCGTACTTGTACTAAAGGAAAGGGGGTTTGGCAGGGGAAATGGAGTCATAATATTCCATGCATATCAGATGAAATTAAGAAAATTAAGGGGAAGGGTTGACTTGGGCTGGGAAAGGGTTGACTTGGGCTGGGAAAGGGTTGACTTGGGCTGGAAATGATGAAACAGATACCACCAGTCACGGTGTATTTTATTCATAAACTGATTTGTGGAATGGTAACTCCTTTGTACAACTACCTGAAGAAAATACAAGCATAATTTAAAAATGATTACTTTGAGAAATTGGTATATTCCATTCATCCCATTGTCTAAGATGAATCACAACATTTATAGTTCAAAAGTTTGAGTTTAATTATTCTTGAAAATCAAGTGAAAGGCCGGGAGTTTGGCCTAGTGATAGAGTGCTTGCCAGGCATGAATGAAGACCCTGGTTCTATTCCTCAGTACCAGATACACAGAAAAAAAGCCAGAAATGGTGCTGTAGCTCAAGTGGTAGAGCGCGGGCCTTGGGGAAAGCCCAAGGATAGTGCTCAGGCCCTAAGTTCAAGCCCCATGACTGGCAAAAAAAAAAAAAGTGAGCTTATGTTTCTGGGTTATATCAAAGATTTTAATGCATACACAAATGAGCAAGTGTTTTTATGGGAGACGTATATATGGAAAGCTAAGGAATATCTTCCTTTACTGCTGTCCTAAGATGAAAGAAATCTCCTGAGCCAGGCAACAGGAAATGCCATCCTACATTAGCGTCGTAAGCTCATTATATTTACTACCTGCTGGGCATGGCTCTGGGACTAAAGTGGTACATTCTATCTCTGCAAAGATCCTGGGTCATAGGATGAGCTAAAGGGTCATACCAAAAGTTTAAGGGGAAGTAGGAGGATGCAATGAGTTTATCAATTCTTAATATGTTATGAAGTACTTTTATATAGAAATTCTTGACTCTTTCAGGAGACAAATGGTTGAGAAACTACAGAAAATAGCAATAGAATTCCAGGACTAACTATCAAGGACACATGAATTATAGCTTTGATTTTATCTCTATATTAGTGCTTGAGAAATTCCAGTCATAGTATTTGCTGGTACACTTAAAATTTTGGAATTTCCTCATGAAATATTCTGTTTTAGTGTTGAATCCCTCCCTTCCTCCCTCCCTCCTTCCCCCTCTTCCTTCCTTCTTCCCTCCCTCCCTCCTTGCCTCCCTCCATTTCTTCCTTTTCAACTAACAAGATTTCACTACATAGCCCAGGTTGGCCTCAATCTAAAATCCTCGTGGTTCAGTTTCCTAAATGTTAGGATTATAGGTATGTACCATCCAGATTATCAAATGTTAAAATGTACAGATAATTATCATATATTTATATTCTCCAATATGGTTGAAAACCCATTTTACATGATTGAGCCCATGTGAGTATATGTTTTCCCTTCTTCCACTACTCACTTTATCAGAAAACTAAAGTCTTCAAAGCAGATTCAAAGGGAATGAGTTTTCTTGGGGCCACCAAAGATAGCCAAGTTCCTGACTGAGAATTCTGGAAGACCTAGTAGAGCATTTTGAAACTTGTATCAGTACAGAATGTCTTATGACATTTCTCTGTGATTTCAGCGTGTGAACACCCAGAGGCACCGAACTGAAGAAGGCTGCAAAGGCTCTGCTTCAGCACTTGCCGTGTGCCTTCCCTCTCAACTGTACACAGCAGTGCAGAAGCTAACATTGACGGTCTTGCAGAAGGAGACAGGGAGAATCTGACTAAAGCCCCAATAAGAGCTAGGCGGCATAAGCATCAGAAACTTACCAACCCACCCAGAAGGCATGCATGGCAGGTGCTAGCAGCCATATCCCAGAAGATAGCTAGATTATATGTCATGTTCTGAATGGGGATCATCCCCCTCAGGACTCCATCAGGCTTATAATACATCAGAACCACTCATTCTAGTACACTTATCACTGCTTTCCTTCACCTCTTGGATTTTATGCATCTAACAGGTTTGTTCTGTCTATATGATTTCATATAATTCCTTGAGAAATTCTATTTTTTTTGTCAGTCATGGGACTTGAACTCTGGGCCTGGGTGGTATCCTTGAGCTCTTTAGCTCAAGGCTACCACCTCTTCCGGTTTTGGTTGTTAATTGGAGATAAGAATCTCAGGGACTTTCCTGCCCAGGCTGGCTTTGAACCAGGCTGGCTCTCAGCCTCCTGAGTAGTTAGGATTACAGGTGTGAGCCACCACACCCAGCTCAAACTAAATTTTTATTTTTACTTTTCAAGAGATCATTTTTAACATCTTATAAGAGATTGAAATGGCAAAGCAGGAGATAGCCCTCAAATAAGCACTTAAGACCATTTTCAGTGGACAGAAGCCACAAGTGACACAAAGGCGAGCTATGTCAGATGTTGCGCCTGTGTTTTTCAGCTGCTAATTCACAAATTTGGAATCTTAGAGATTTTCTCAAACCAAAAGAAAAGCAACAACCACAAAAAGACTCTCTGCGTGTCCTGGTTTGATGCAGCGTTCTCGTTCTCTCTGTTTCTACAGAAGGGCAGGGCAAACAAGCACCCACCTATGGTGGTGGCTAAAGTTGCTGACATTGGAAAGCTCCCAGAATAAAGCAGCAATAGGTATTGTGCTCTCAGAAGCAGTTAGAGAACTGAGCAAAATCATCTCTGGGGTATGGATGTGTGAGTGCACGCACGCATGCATCTGTCAGCGTGAAGGGGAGAGAATTTGACCTGGTGTGTATACTTCATCCTAAGCCATGCACCCTATTATCTGAAACCTTTATGTATGAAGAGTTAGCCTTACGTTTTATCCCATGGTCCCAAATCATAAGGACCTTGATACTTAAAGGAGTGGACCAAGGGTAGATTATATAATAAAATTTTAAACCAGAGCAGCTTGATCCCCTTTAGTTACACTAAGGGCTCACAGGTAATCATAATACATTTACTATATCTGTATCTTTAAATTGCTAAGTGTACGCTGGAGAGAACTCCAGGACATGTAACCATATCCAGTTCTCGTGAATCTCAGATAATGACTATGAAGAGAAATAGCAGAAGTTAAGAAGTGCACTCAGGGTGTCACATTGCCAAGTGAAATAAACTTCTAGAATATTCATGCAGGGAGCCCACATTTCTCACTTACTAGCTCCCAGCTGTCAAGCCAGAGGAAACTAAGGCTAGACTCTGAGAAGCAATTCCAGAGTCACTGCTGGGATTTGCTTCTTAATCGTGTGATTATAGAAAAATATGGTCCAGACAGAATGAGCACATGGAGGTAAGCTAGCCAGCCAGAAAAATCTGTCCACCTTGTTGTGCACAGGCAATGAGATGGGTGTGGAAGGTCAGAGGGTCAGAGCTCAAGAAGCCATGGGTGACTCTCGCCTGTAATCCTAGCTACTCAGGTAGCTGGCTGAGATCTGAAGATCACAGTTCAAAGCTAGTCCAGCAGACAACTCCGTGAGCTTCTTATTAACCAGCAGAAGAGAGAAGTGGAGGTGTAGCTCAAGTGGTAGAGTGCCAGTTCTGTGCAAAAGGAAAGCTAAGCAAGGACCCGAGGTCCTGCAGTGTATCTGACTACACACACACACACAGACACACAGACACACAGACACACACACACACACACACACACACACACAGACACAGACACACACACACACACACACACACACACAGACACAGACACACACACACACACACACACACACACGCACACACACACACACACACACACACACACACACACACACACCAGAAAGTACTCTTAACATTTAATCATTGTGAGCTGGTAAAGATTCTCATTTCTTCTCAGACATCCACCAGTTAAGAAACTGCCATGCTCTGGAATGTTCATGTACCCCTTATTAAAAACAATGCTAATGGTGGAAATCCTACTACACAGGCACTCACCCTGACAGAATGCCTAGTAAGTGCATTTATAGCAGCAGAAGGGCCAGCCTTTCTACTGATAGCTCTTTACAACAGATATATTTGGTCCGTGATCCACAGGAGTCACTGGCAAACAGCAGTTCATTCTGCTTTCATGTTCCCACTTGTCAAAGCAGCACAAAGCTGCCATTGTTTCATCGTGTGTTTGCCAGTGGCCTTTGGGAGAGTTGCACAGGGAAGGCTTGCCTTCATAGCTCAGTTGTATGGAATCCCTTGTACATAACTGCATGCCTGTGGTCGTTTATACGCTTGAATGTGAATATACGCGAACCTGGTGTCCTGTGTACTTCTACTCTGAATCTTGGCACTTGCGTTCTGAGACCAATCTAGTCAACATTTCTGGTGCCTGCATGATGTTGCTCTGTGGCAAATCCCTGTCATGGGAAATGTCCACAGGAGACTATATACTCAGCTTTATATATTTATTTTTTAATGGACTAGGACTTTTCTAGTAGTGGGATCGATGTCTCTTTTAAGGTTAAAGGCACTTTTGCAGATGCATGTGTGCTAGTGTATCCCTGGTCGCATGTACATGCCTGTATGTGCATGTGTACAAAGATGTACAGAGGAAAGGATAGAAAGGATGAAATTCTAGTTCGAAGCAATATGCTTAACCTCTGATTACCCAGCTGTAGGGAAAGCAGGGTGCAGACTGGATTTACGGTAGGAACAGCAGGCAGCAGAATCCTGCACAGCTGGTCCCTGCCGGCCTAATACTCAGGGGATAGACTGAGCCTTGTTTAGAGATATATCCAAAAGCGCATAAGAGAAACATCCACAGACAAGAATCAAAAGTGCCTTAGGGAACTATGGATAAAGACAACACATGTCCTGGTTAAACTTCATGCCACTTATATGCCAACCACCCCAACTACCCTCTGTCATTTTGGCAGCATGCTAGCAGCTACCTGTCCTTATTATATGAAAAAGGATGTGAAGGAACTCCACACAGATTCCAGTCAGGTGCCTACTTGAACACTCAAGCATTTGTTTCCAGTCAGTAGCACAAAGCCAAGGACCTTAGGAAAGGTGGCTGTGATCCTGTTGCAAAGAGTTCAAATCTCCCCTCCAAGCACATGAAACGTGGATTGTTCAGTCTCCTCCTCTACAGCACAAGGACAGTAATTATCTCCCGGCTCCCAGAGCTGCTATGAGGAGCAAAGACGACTTTGATGCAGCCCCCAATCTAATATACATAGGATTTGGTCAGTAGACAATCAGGAAATGAAAGAAAAAGAAGCTGCTGGAAACTGTGGTATTCATTGCAAAGGCAATGTCTCCTATCACTCTAAGTTCTTGGGTTTCATTTCTTAATTCTTTAAATAAGATCAGTCTCTCTTGGGGTTAACATGCTACAATTTACATTCCTGAAAGAACTCAGGTGATTCTACCTGAGAAGCTGGCTCTGCCAGGGATAAGCAGCTTAATCAAACCCTCAGTTAAACTTCAGATCTTCTGACATAGTCCAAGGTACTCTGACAAGTGAACAGTGAGATTGTTCCAAATGAACAGTCATCAAAAAGTACACGTTAGTGCCTGTTAACACATAGAAACAGCTTATTTTCTCCTAAAGACACCTTATTTCTCATCCATTTTATCTCTTTACTGCCGGGAACTGCTGAGTTTACCAAAGGAAATTTAGTTTTACTTATGAGCAATCCTTAAGAAAAGAAACAACTATGGGCCGGGAGTTTGGCCTAGTGGTAGAGTGCTTGCCTAGCATGCACAAAGACCCGGGTTCAATTCTTCCGCACCACATACATAGAAAAAAGCCGGAAGTGGTGCTGAGGCTCAAGTGGTAGAGTGCTAGCCTGGAGAAAGTCCAAGGACAGTGCTCAGGCCCTGAGCCCAAGCCCAGGACTGGCAAAAAAAAAGAAACAAATCAAACAGGACGCTTAGGGAAGCCCAGGAGCCTGCTTAAGGCCAGCCCATCCCAAGGGCCACAGAATCACTAGGCAAGTTCAGGTTCCAGAAAGACAAATGGGTCATCTGAATTCTGTGTGTGTTCACATGCCAGTCATTCTAGTTTCTGGGATCTTAGCCCTTAGCAGAGATACCAAAAATATATCCATCACAGAATGCTACTCTCTTTTGAATTGCTTAGGGAAAATTCCTCACCCCCAGCTCTGTTTATGGAGCCTGACATCCCCTTCACTATCAACAGACACCATCCATCTTATTTCATTCAAATGGAAGTTGTTGCCGATTTTTTTTTCCTTTTCAAGGTGTTTGTGGAAAAAAAAAATCTAAAGATAGGCTGAACTTTCTTCAGACCCCATGTAAAGAAAGACTAACCAAGCAAATGTACGATGCAAAGGATGTCACAGGAAGTGTGAGAAGAACTTACACACTGCACACAGATGCCTGAAGCCGTTAGCTCATAACCTCCAGCGTGCACTGTGTAGTCTTTATTGGAGCTTATGAGGCTAGACTGAAGCAGGCTCAGCTCAGTTGTCAACATCAAGCTCAACATGCCTTTAGTGGTGAGGCTCCATTTGCACTGCTCTTTTGTCTGTTGGTTAAATCAGCCTAGTTTATTCACCTATGAAGGCCACTGCATCTGCCAAGAATATTCCACGTTCAAACCTTCACAGGATCAGCTCCTTGACATTATCCTGCTATCCACTCAAAGGTTACTTCTTAAAGTTCACACTTCTTCAACTATCATCCCCTATCACTGTCTCCTAATAACTACTACCTTATAAAATTTCATATGGCTGTCTTTGTATGCTTATATACTAACAGAACACCTCATTAGAATGTTGTGTCTGTGAGTAGGTAGCCCCTATCTGTCCCAATACCACTGTAGCCCAATTATGGGCAGTAGTGCTGCAAATATTCCTGTAAGGAGTATTTCCAATAAGGAAATCTTAAGCCGAGTGCCAACAGCTTGTGCCTGGAATCCTAGCTGCTCAGTAGGCTGACATTTGGACAGAATGCCCAGATAGAAAACCTCATTAACCTGAATTTCCAAAATAACCAGCAAAAAGTGAGACTAGGAGCATGTCTCAAGTGGCAGTGTGCCAGCCAAACAAGCAAGAAAAGTTTAGTTGTGTCCATGAGTTCAGACATCAGAACTGCCCCCTCTTCAAGAAAGAATACAAAGTTATAACATCATAACTTGACTTCATATTTCAGAAATTTTCCTAGTTTGAATTGGCTACCTTTCCAGGACAGACTCTCTCCATTCCATGTTATTTATTCAAATGGAAAAACTCCCAACTCTAGATCAACACAATAAACCAAATCAAGAGTGTTACTGATTCTTCTAGATCCTTAGCATCATTGGAAATCTTCTTTAAGGATCTCGAAGGTGGAAAAAGATGAAGTCATGACAGAGACTCACCAAGCTGCTGGTTCCTCCAGCACCTGTGGACTGCTAGAGCTTTTGTTCAGTGACAATAGTCAGGAAAACCCAGCCTTTAACTGAATACCAATGCTCTGCTAGGATTCTTCCCGGGGTGCACCCTGCTTTCTCCCAATGTTCATATAAGCTTCCTTTCCTCCATAATGACTCTAACCAAGACACAGTGACATACTCGAGACAAAGAATGGATATTCAGAAAACACGTAGAACATCATGAGACTATGTCACAGCTGCCATCTGGCCCTGAATTGGAAGGACTCTCTATAATGTAGGACTCAGTACCTAGGAAATTCCAAGTCAAGGAAGAATTGAGAATGCTTATAATAATATCTGTGTGGTTACCCAAGTAACGAATGTGAAACTTCTCTTTCCTTTGAAAAATAGCTAAACACACCTCTAATTTTGCCTTTATTTTATATATTTTTAACATTTGGATGTGAGGATTGTGCCACTTAAGTAAGAAATGAGATAAAGTGTGAGCCACTGATTCATACACAGCACCGACAGACACTTTTCAGTGTTGTTGGATGCAGTAATGCCTGTCTGCCTGTGTGTGCATGTGTATGTTAAGTATATGGCAGGGCAGGGGGTGGGGATTTGTGTGGACATGGTTACCCATTTGGAAAATTGAAAAAGTTGAGGGAGGCCCTGTCATGTTGGGAGAATCACCAAGTGCTGGAACATTTGGAGTAGGTAATACTCCATGTTGTAAACTGCTCATGTAGCAGGACTGAGAAAGAGGCATGGCCTGGCCACCGGCTGTTCCTGACTCTGGGAAAATGAAAACATAGCAGCTCTGCACCTGTTCACCTGATGGTGAAGGAAGGAAAAGCCATTACCGAGTGACAGGAGACAAAAAACCAAAATCCACTTCAGCAACTCGTCCCACCGCTGGTGATTAATCTCATACTCTCTCACACTCCCGCAGCCTGATGCACATTAACCAGATAATTAATAATTTCTTTAGGGATTCCGGCTCGGCAACTGTTTTATCAACCTGCACAGCATTAGGAGGGAGAGGCTGCATTTGTGATCAAATGTCTGGAACCAAGAAAGGACTGGAGAGGAATGGTGAAGGTATTGCAGGCCATTCGTGAGCTTACTTTGTAATAGACAAGTGTGGTGTGAGCAAACCAGGGTAATTTCATTTATTACTACCTTTGGCTAAGCTGATCTTTTTACAAATGCCTGTGACCCCTCCATCTCCCAGAAGGCCCTTGATACTGTGATACCTCATTGATTTGGAATTACTTGTGATTCACACCAGCTATATGAAATAGAACACACCAGAAATGATTATACTTGGGCAATGCATCTTTTGAGAATGCAAACCCTGGTACCTCCCAGATGCAGAGTTTCAAAGAAGTATTTGATTAGAACAATACCGAGTGGCATAGGTCGTCTTCTGCTGTGGCCTATTCAGTGAATTCTGAGGCCTTTCTCAGTACCCTGCGCAGATTTATCCTTCTCTCCTGTCAAAATGCCTTTCACAGAGAGAAGCCAATCCTCTTCTTAATATATATTTTTATTAAGTTTTTAAGACTGTGAATAAAATCCCAAGGAGAATAATAAATCACCAGCAATGCTATTAAAATGGCTCACCATTAAAATTCCAACTTATGCATGCCCTCTCCTAATGAGAAAAACACTACATTGAAAATATTATTATGCATTTCTCTTAACTCTATCCAGAATGCTATTTGGATGGAAAAGAAACAAGAGCGTAATCCATCCTCATCAAAACACAGTGGACTCACAGGCAGAAAACCAGAATTGAGGCTGCCACGTTCATACTGTGCTTTGGTATTACATCCTCCAGCTTTCTTAAGGGATTTTTTTTTTAAATAATAGATGGCCAAAAGACACTTGGCATGAATTTGGTCATAGAAGTGTTGATCAGGATAGACAGCAATCAGAATGGAGCCATCTTACATTGACCCCCAAAAGAAATTTCTTCCATAGTTTAGAGGTATATAACCTGACTTTTCCTAAATGTGAATGATGAAGATCAGGCAAAACTCAGGGCTGAATGTTAGGCTCTAGAAGAAGCTTGAAATCATATTAACAGTCTATTTCAATCAAATGTGCAGAACTACAAAATAGGTACATACAACACACATACACAAATAAACACACACACAAAACACTGTAATTAATTCTTGCTAGAAAAACCTGTTGTTCTTTTTAACCCTGATATTCAGAGATTATTTTGGATGGTATCACAACATCTTGATGGGAGGTTCTGCAAATCATCCTTCAATAAAGTAGGCTAATGTATTAGACAAAAAAAAGTGAAAGAAGAAAATGATAATGTATTTTAGGTGAGACAAATTGAATTAAATTGGTGTGTGCTGTGAGGCAGGGACATCCAGCAACCAAACCATGCAGTACCCTCTCAAACCTAGATTTCACTCCCTGATTTAGATGTGAAGAATAATTTTTCATCTCATGACATGTATTATGGATTTGAATGCAAATTTCACATACACTCAAAAGAAATAGAGATGTAGGAAAGAAATGGCTACTGCTAGACACTTTAGGCCATATCCTCATAAAACATACATGCGTGTACTCTGATTCTTACTTTTGGGAGACATCAGCAGAGACTGAGAAATGTTCTGTTAGATCATATCATCAATAAGGAGAATCTGGCCTGATATCTTGATTTGGTAGAGCCACAGACTCCACATCACTAAAATGAAGGCAATAAATATTTCATTGGCAATTATAAAGATCCAGTGAGATAAATTCACATGTATAGGAATAATATCATAATCTTCAGAAAGTTGGTTGGCCAAAAGTCTCCGTCAAGAAGACATGTGAGCCAACTATGATAGCCCATGTCTATATTGCTAGTACTTGGGAAGCTAGGGCAGGCAAATAGCAACCTGTTTGACCTACACAGTGACTTGGAGAGCAGCCTGGGAAATACAGACAGATACTATTTCTTATGAAAACCAACCAAACAACAACAAATTCTACTTCATCTAGACTTGAAACAATTCCAGTTTTCACTAATAACTACAGATTCCTACTGTGTCTAAGAAAGTTTTAGGGTTAACCTGACCATGGCATGTGACATAATTTTAACCCAGTTCAAATGGAAAAATTACACTTGAAAGAACACTGTCGTGTGTATGTGTGTATGTAAGTGTGTCGGTGTCTGTATATGTACAAGTATCTGAGTATAGGGCCTTACTAAATTTATATTTGTTTATTTATTTTTGCCAGTCCTGGGGTTTGATCTCTGGCCCTGGATGCTGTCTAATTTGTTCAAGGCAAGTGCTCTGTCAATTGAGCTACAGCACTACTTCCAGCGTTTTTGAGTAATCTATTAGAGATAAGAGTTTCATGCAGTTTCCTGCCTAAGCTGCCTTCGAACTGTGAAACTCAGAACTCAGCCTCCTGAATACCTAGAATTACAGGCATGAACCACAAAAGCCTGGCTCAAATGTATCTTTTCATTTCTTCACATCAAGGATAATATCTGCACAAAACACCCAGTATGACAGTCAGTGTTAGCAGAACCTTATGATGAACTGAGATCCGAAGCCACTAAATCATTATAGATTAAAACATTTCCAACAATAACTACAGCAGAACAAAAGTATCAACAAAAGCAAACCCTCACAGAAATAGAAAACTGGTCCACAGCAAAGACTGTTGGATCTAAAATCATAAAACTGAGCAAAACTACCTGATTTTTTATACTATGTAAACTTAAATGTGTAATCTAAATCACTAACAATAAATACATAGAATAATAGTGCTGACATCAACTATTTTTTTTTGTTTACATCAAACTTATTCCTAATACAATTTTTCTTTTTTACATAAGATTGTTAAGAAATAGGTTGACACAAATAAAAGTTGTTAAATTATAAACTATAGGCATTACTTAATATATTATTGTATGATTACCTAGAGAAAAATGTCCTGCTGAAACACACACACACACACACACACACACACACACACGCACACACAGGCACTGTAGGTTTTTCTCCTTTCCACATGGCTTGCTTCCAAAGCAAAGTAAACCAAGATCTTTACCAAGTAGGAATAGTATTTTTAAATTACTGCATATCATCTCAGCTACTAATTATTTTCTGGATTTCACTATATGCAGCTAATTGCAAATGTTCAGTCCTTTTCCACTCATTAGTTTTATTACAAGCACACCAATGATTTAAAGAGAAAGACATCATCAACAGCCATCCCTGAAATTTCTACTATATCGTCACAAAGGCCTTGATCTTACAAAAGCAATTCACATTAATTCAGTATGAGTCAAAAAGCTGAACAAAGGATGAAATTTGGCATCTCTAATAAGCAGATGCCACTGAGTAACTCTGACAGAAGGGTGTGATACTCTCAGTATCAGGAAGTGCGGCAGACTATGATTTCCTTTTATCTTGAGGTACCTGGCATACGTATTACTGTTGCTTGTATCAACATGATTGGCCTGGTGTAAACCAAAGCAGCAAAATAGCTGTTTTACTAAACACTCACTGACATAGATCGAGATGAGTTGAACCCTGAAAGAGGCAAGTTACAAAGGTCATTACTAAGAAAATTTTGTGGTGCTCTATATAAATAATTAACATAGATAAACCTAAATAAGTGCAAGATGAAAATGCTAAGCTTTTCTACTCTCATTTATATTTTTAAGATATCTACACTTCTTCACTCAAGACTTTTCTCTTAAATCTGTCTGCTCAAATGCATTTGTCATTTTACTTATGTGGGTAAATGATATATAGCTCCCTTCTGTTAATAAGCATTACTACATGTTCATTTCTGTACAACTGATGCCACTATAGTAATTATGCAAATTTGGTGATATATGGCTGGCTGGGCACAGTGGTGCAAACCTGTAATCCTGGCTACCTTTGAGGTGAAAATTGGGAGGATGAGAGTTCAAGGCCAACCCTGGTTAATAAAAAAAAATTCTGAGGTTCCATCTCAACCAGTACAAACAGAGACAGAGCCTGGTGGTGCATGCCTGTCACCTCCATTAAATTATCCTCTGTGTATGGGAGGATAATGATCCCAGTCAGTCCCATGCATAAATGTAAAACTATGCTTGAAATAGAAGAGCTGGATGCAGTGGCTCACGCCTGTAATCCTAGCTATTCAGGAGGCTGAGATCTGAGGATCACGGTTCAAAGCCAGCCTGGGCACTAAAGGCCATGAGATACTTATCTCCATTTAATCACTAGAAAACAGGAAGTGGTGCTGTGGCTCAAGGGATAGTGTGGTAGCCTTGAGCTGAAGAGCTCTGGGACAATGCCCAATCCCAAAGTCCAGGCCCCATGACCGACAAAAAATAGTAAAAAAGGACTGAAGTATGGCTCAAGTGGTAGAGCACCTACCTAGCAAGGGCAAGACTAAGAGTTCAAAGCCCAGTATTGAAGCATTAAGATATGAATATGATATGTGCATTTGAGGAGAAATGCTAGAATACCATTCTACCAAGTGGTAGAATACTTGGTCTAGTAAATTTGGGACCACAACTCTAATCCCCAGTAATCATCTCCCCCCACAAAAAATCATCCTCATCAATCTCAAAGCATGTTATAAATATAAAATAATGTGGTGCTTAGAGTCACTGTTATTAGTAACAATTATTAACCCTGAAGAAGGCTAAGAAATTAGCTATGTAATCATTGACTCAGTAGATGAGTGATTTTTTTTTATACTTTAGTAACTTTGAAAGGTTTTCCTTTATATCTTGTAATGGGGCAGAGTGTGCATTCAGTGATTTATTAAGTGGCAGAGGAGGAAAATATCTCTTCTATTTCTATAAGACCAAGTGACAATGCAAGCAGAAATGACATCATGGCAAATATTAGAAGAGTTTAGTCCAACAAGGCCTATTACAATGAAATCTGCTGTATGTTCCTAACAATCATATGATATTATACTGATATCTCTCTCTCTCTCTCTCTCTCTCTCTCTCTCTCTCTCTCTCTCTCTCTCTCTCTCTCTCTCTCTCTCTCTCAAACTTCACCCTCTCTTCCCATATACCTAGTTGCAGGACTCAGCAGGGAGGAGAAAGACAGCCTGCTGGCAGGCTAAAGCATGAGTTCTAATCCCAGCTCTCACATGGGGGATTATAAACAAATATTTGTGATGCTTCCTGAAGAGCAAAATTCTGCTTTTTAAAATTTGTTGTATTAGTCACATACTCATGTGTATACCGGGCCCCAGCAATGCTTCGTGTGTTTAATATTGACTATTACATGAGCTTCATTACACAAACAAAATTAAATGTTACTCATAAAACTGCTGTTGTAATTTAAACACATCGCTGATAGGTCACTCTTCCAACTATGAGTGGTCCTGCAATTTTTTTTAACAAAAATTTCCAACTTTTCTCATACCAAACAGTTCGTTAGGAAAAACAGAAAGGGACTTGGACCATGTACTGTGTCTAATTGTCATCTGATATCATTCAAAGCAACTGCACAACTAAACCTGCAGTTCAAATGGTTTGCTCTTGGGTAAGTTAACCCAGGATCATGACTTTGCCAATCCAGCACTGTGTGGTGCCAACATTCCTCCCCCCATTCCTAGTAACAGAGCGGCTGTGGTGACCACAGGCAGGAAGTCACCATCTCTTGGGCCCTCATGTCACCTATGAGATCCTGGCTATCTGAAGGATCGGCACGTGGAAGAGTGCAGATCAGTCAGACCTCTTTCCTGACTCTATCCTGAAGGCCTAGTTCCAACACAGGAGCTGTTTATTCAAGACCTTTTACTCTAAGATACAGACACAAATCTGAGAAACGAGAGAGGGAAAAGGGGGGGAGGAGAGAGAACAGCACTAGTCACTACTATGTGCAAACCAAGGTGAGCTGTACCTAGGCCCTTCCATCCAATGTCCACCTGCCAACAGAGAAGACTCCCTAGCATCAGTGCCATTTGCTCACTTCCTCTTCTGTGTCTTCTGGAACCTGTGACATTTCCTCTCAGAGTCGTAGTGCACCTGTACTTGCTAGCTGTGCAGGAAGCTCTGGGCTACCACTTCGTGGAGCAAGTTGCAAACAACAGAGAAGATGCACAGAGCAAGGTCATTTCCATTTCCCTTGTCTGGGAGCCAAACATCTCCTTACTACAGCAGCCCATGATTGACATACAGAAGACAAAGAAGATACCACATCTGAGCTACCACTAAGGAAAACCACCATATATTCTACTGTCTTTAAGGAGGATACCAAGATTGTAGCGAAGGCTCAAGCACATGGTAATTGCAAAAAAAAAAAAAGTTTTTTTTCAACATGCAGGCTCTGTACATATAAAAATTAATCAGTCAGGGCCAGGAGTTTGGCCTAGTGGTAAAAGTGCTTGACTAGCATGCACAAAGACTGGGTTCAATACCTCAGTACCATATATATAGAAAAAGCCAGAAGTGGTACTGAAGCTCAAGTGGTAGAGCTCTAAGCTTGGAAAAGCCCAAGGACAGTGCCAGTGCCAGGCCCTGATTTCAAGCTCTGGGACAAGAAAGAAGAAAGGAAGAAAGGAAGAAAAAGAAAGAAAGAAAGAAAGATAGAAAGAAAGAAAGAAAGAAAGAAAGAAAGAAAGAAAGAAAGAAAGAAAGAAAGAAAGAAGAGAGAAGAGAGGAAGGAAGAAAAGAAGGAAGGAAGGAAGGAAGGAAGGAAGGAAGGAAGGAAGGAAGGAAGGAAGGAAAGAAGGAAGAAAGGAAGGAAGGAAGGAAGGGAGGGAGGAAGGGATCTAACCCTAAACAACCAGTCTAACTTGTTTTTAAAATCAACATGTACATGTAATGACAAGGAGAAATGCAAACTAATGTCATAGTACCACATACATAGGACACAGGCATTATCAGCACCCAAGGCTGCCTCAAAAAAAGGACTAGAGAATCTGGTCTCTCTTTGTCTTGTAATCCTTGCTACTCAGAAGGTTGCTTAGAGTTCAGCCCAAGCAAGAAAGTCTGTGAGATTCTCATCTCCAATTAACCACCATAGAGTGGGTAATGGAGCTGTGGTTTCAATGGTAAAGAACCAGCCTTGGGAAAAAAAAAAGCAGAACAGTGCTTGAGACCTCTGAGTTCAAACCCCAATACCAGCAACAACAACCAACAAAAAAAAGAGGCCTGATAAAGCAACCTGGTTGTTCAAATCTTCATCATCATGCTGAGAACTCTGCACCAGCTATTTGGCTACAAGAAGACTTTCTTGTGTTCACCACAAATTCAGTCAGTATTACGAGCACCACAAGATTCTTCATCATTGAACAACCCAGGTTTTTAAAGGAAACAGCCAGTGACAATATCCTTGTTAGCACGCAGTATGACAGATCTTGTAAGCTGAATTCGTCAGGAAAGGAAACTTGAAATTTTCTTTTGCATTCTACTTTTCAGAACTTTAACTGATTTATGGGTCCATGCGTGTGTGTGTGTGTGTGTGTGTGTGTGTGTGTGTGTGTGTGTGCGCGCACACACACACATGTGCACATGCATGTGAACACACACACATCCATATGCCCACCTACCTTTTTCTTTCAGCCCCAGTTCAAGTGGGTAACCTTTGAAGTAACATTCGTAGCCCTCATCAGAATGGAAAGAATGAGCTTCAGAGAAGCAATTGAGTTGAGAGAAATAAAAAAAGATGACATCACTTCAAAAGTAGACTTGTCATAAATGGTCTTTTCAAGTGCTCCCCTGTGTTATCAGCCAGAGGCCTCCCATGCTCCCTGGCTGCTGCAAGCTGGCCCTGGTCTTACATCTTTTGATCACCATTTGTCCCATGTCACCATTCATCACAAAGCCCCCAACCCCACGTGTGTAGCTGTGTGTTACACTTAAACATTTTTTAAAGCTCCTTTGGGCATTCAGTTGACATTCTTTTTAGTAAAAAGCAAGAATTCATCAGGATCCATTATAAGTCTGACAATTCTAGATAAAATCACAATAAACATTACAGGATATTTGTCCTAGAAGAAGGAAAGGAATGAGAATTTTTGACCACTGGTTCACATGTACATCCATACAAGTGAGAGGCATCAAGAATGCCCTGAGGATGAATCCTGAATGACTGTTTAGAGGTGCCTCTCTTATCTATAAAGTACAAATTCTTCTAACTTTTCTCTTTCATAATTCCTTCATGTCAGAAGCAGGGCAGAACATTTTTAGAGATGCTCAAGGATGATTGGATTCTGTCTGGTGTCAGTGACTCGTGCCTGTCACCAGCTACCCCAAAAGCTGAGGACCAGAGGATCACAGTGTAAAGCCAGCTTAGAAAAAAACAAATCCAAGAGACTGACTCTCCAAAATTACCATCAAAATGCCCCTGGAAATGTATCTCAAGTGGAAGAGCACAAGGCAAGAAAAAAACACAACGAATGGGTAGATTCTGTCCTTCCCACTACATCCTAATATCATGAGCAAATAGAGGAAGGTATAGTGAGGCAGCCTGATTGGGAGGAAGGGGGTATACATTCAAATCAGGGTAGCCTTACTGCAAATCCTACTCTGCAGTGACTTGTATCCCTTTCTGTATAACCAACAGTTGGCACTACCAACTATATCTGCTCCCAGCTGTATACACGGGGCAGAGCTCAATGGGATTTTCTTCTTGTTTAAATCTCATGATGGCATTTGCTGTCATCAAGGCTGGAGAAAGTGCTCCTTTTGGATTCTGGATGGGTCTTGTAGAACCAGGGTCTCTCAAGCAAAGTAACTAGGGGTGTGTGTGTGTGTGCGCGCGCGCACGCACACATGCTCTACTTCTAAGACTTGAACTGAGGACCTGGGCATTATCTCAGAGCTTTAGGGTAGTGTTCTTGGGACACAGCTCCATTCCAGGCTTTCTGATGGTTAATTGGAGAGCAGAGTTTCATGGATATTCCTGCCTCAGGATAGTTTTGAACCATGATCCTCATATCTCATCCTCCTGAGTATCCAGGCATGAGCCACCAGCAACCAGAAGTAACTACTTTTAACTGCATATTCTGTGCATTCAAAAGTATCAAAGTGGGAGCTGCTGGGCTTGCTAACATCCATTCTAGAACTATAACCAAGCATTTGTGCCATAATCTACCGGGCTAAAATGAATCTCCATGGCCAGTTCAAAGAGCTGAAAGCATACAGTCAAGTGAAAACCTGGAAGGCACCCATGGAGCTGAGTCCCTCACCACTTAAAAATCACTGAATATACACTCTGCCTCATTCCAAATCTATTAAAAGAAGGAAATAACGCTTCCTGTTTTATAGAGATCTAACAATTCATTAAGATAACACATGTAAAGTGTTTAGCCCAGAAATTGGCCTACAATAAATAATTTTTATTTGGTCTCTTTGGAGCCTCTCAAAGCACTTGGGATTTCTTGTATCCAGAAATGTTTAGCCCCTCCTTATCAATGTTTACTCCTACCACAAAAGTAGAGACCGAAATATGTGACAGGCATCTTAGAAGTCAATCCAGTGCCTAACTCAGAAAGTGTCATTCAGAAAACACCTGGGACATTAGCATCAGTAGATTGACGATGTGATCAAATGAATGGGTATATCCTGTCTTCAACCACTCAGTTTTGCCACACATGGACAGATGGAGACATTTCACAAGAATTCCTTCCACACAAATTAAAAGTTATCAAATTCAATGTCATGAGCAATCATAGCAGTCTGGAGTTCATCTTCACCTCCTTTTAAATATAGTATATACAGCAAATTCCCCAAAAATATTTTGCCAGATTTTCACTGCCTCACTTTTAAAACTCGGGCACATTATAAGAAATATGTAATCCATATGTCTATGATTCATTTTTACCCAGTTCATCAAAATGCTGTTTTCATATTAAATGTCAAAATGCCTTTTATGTCTTTATAGATGAGCCCTTTCAAGTTGTTATTTTTAAATGATGCTAGATGTTTTGCCATATTTAAAAATCGACAAAAGGTGTTTGTTTGTAATTCCATCCCAAACATCAGGACAGTTAATTTTGTTTACTCATGGGAAGATTCCCTGCTTTCAGTGATAGATTTTTTTTTAAGGATAGGTTAAATACCCCAAATTCTCTTATGCTCTACTTTAAAGGTACTAATGAAAGTTCCTGCCGTTAGGACCTCTGACAGTTTAGAAAACTAATCCCAACCAATCATAATCCAAGACCCTCAGTTTTGTTTTGTTCTTGGTGCCCTCCAGACCCCCATGCCCAAAGGAACACATAGTTCACATGGTTGCTTCTATCATTTCATTCTAATTCACCTCTGTGAGTTAATGGAAGCCTATTATGTAGGCTGATTTACTGTGTGAAACATAGGACAAATTGTCCTGTGTAACTGTAAATACATTATATGCTCAGAAGCTCCTGAAATCGAAATTCCATCTGATCTTCTCCCTGTTCTCTGTTTTTCATACCCATAACAATTTTAATCATAATGGCCAAAAGTCAAAAGCTACTGACATGCCTTTTTTGTTTTTAGGAAATCAATTTGTATGCATCCATACAATGGAATCTCCATCAGTGCTTAGAAGAAATTACCCAACAAAACATGAAAATAGAGAAAGCTTACAAGCAAACAAAGTCAATTTGTAAACGCTGTCTTTTATCAAACTCTTGTGATAAGACTTTATAGAGACAAAAACTGCAGGGCAGCCCAGGACCACTGGCTAACTCCTGTAACCCTATCTGCTCAGGAGGCCGATATCTGAGGATAACAGTTCAAAGTCAACCCAAGCAAGAAAGACCATGAGACTCATATCTCCATTAAACTCCTCAGAAAAAGCAGGAAGTGGTGCTGTGACATAAGTGAACTAGCCTTGAGCAAAAGCAAGCTCAGGGATAGTGCCCAGGCCCAGAGTTTAAGCCCAGGACTGGAATAAAGAAGAAGAAAACAGGGGGAGAAGAAGGAGGAAGGGAAGAAAGGAAGGGGGAAGAAAGGAAGGAAGGAGGGAAGGAAGGAAGGAAGGAAGGAAGGAAGGAAGGAAGGAAGGAAGGAAGGAAGGAAGGAAGGAAGGAAGGGACGAAAGAAAGGAGTAGAAGAAGTATAAGTAATAAAAGGAGGCATTAATGGTGGTGAAAGTTGGAACAGAATGAACAAATACAGGATGAACTGAATATCTTATGGATGAGGATGGAGGAAAAAACTGGGAGAGAGCAACAGAGGGGGAGACATGGTTCAAAAAAATCATTCTCATCCCTCATTATTTGATTCAGATAACTATAGACCTCTGGATTTCAACTCTACAATGACAATGACAATAAAACAAGATCCCTACCCCCCAAAAATCATGGTAGCAATGCAAAGGTCATTATTAATAATTTCACACATATGCATGCACACACACAAACACACCACAACTATGGAACCTGTAAAGGCTGGGTAGAAGGGGAATGAAAGGAATGTGTAGGGAAAGGGAAATGAGTAAATAAATGCAGCCTGGGCATTTTTAGGGCAGAGAAACTATTCTTGACACTGTGTATCAAGAGTTGATGAATGGCTGAGGTAACCAATGGGCTCTGGATAGTAATGAAGCATTACTGTAAAGGTTCATTGCTGTAAGGAACATGCCACTCTGCTTTGATTTGGTGGGAAGAGGATAGAACACAAAAGGTAGATAGGAAATCTGTTGTTTCCACATGCTTTGCTGTGAATCTGCAACTGTTAATGATGAACAGTGTGTGTACGTGTGTACGTGTGTGTGTGTGTGTGTGTGTATATATATATATATATATATACACACAATTAGACCTCTCTTTGCTGTCATTAGCACCCCATGTGAACTACTAGTATGTTTTCCAAATCTATATTCTTGTGCTGAGCATTTTTTTCATAGCAGGAATAAAAAAGGTCTGTAGTTTTGCCAGCACCGTTGAAGTAGTTGGTAAGGTACTGTACAGTAGATTTCATAAGATAGTACATGACTGCAAAAGTACATGATGCTGGGGCCAGGAATTTGACCTAGTGGTTACAGTGCTTGCCTAGCATGCACAAAGACCCGGGTTCGATTCCTTGATACCACATACATAGAAAAAGCCAGAAGTGGTGCTGAGGCTCAAGTGGTAGAGTTCTAGCCTTGAGAAAGTCCAAGGACAGTGCTCAGGCCCTGAGCTCAAGCCCAGGACTGGTAAAAAAAAAAAAAAGTACATGATGCTATGGATCTGGGTTCTCCTCATTCATCTGATCCCAACCATCTCTGGGAATTTAGACAAGTTATTCTCTACCCATTTTTGAAATAATAGGATTTAACAGATGATCCCTATGGCCTCCTTTAATTGTTTTCCTGAAAATATTTTTATCTTTTCAAGTATTTTTTTTTTATCTTATGGTCTTAGCCATTTTGCTTTGAGATTTCTTTTAAAAGAGGTAATAATCTAAGAGGACATCTTCCCAAATTTCTGTGATCAGCTGGCTGCACTTTGGATTAAAATAAATATAATGGAAGAGTTCTCACTAAAAAGAAAAATAATCTAGAAAAGCCAAAGTAACCTTAATTTAAAAGCTCTATATTTGAAGTAAGGAAATAAAAAAAATCAGGGTAAGATCTGTGACCCCAGATATATTAATTAAACTCTTGACTTTATTAATCTATTAAATGAAGATAAGGAAGCCTACAGTGCTCTCTCATGGTCTACTTATGAGTGTTAAATGAATAGCAGACATTTTGTACATTGCAAGCAATATGACTGATAATACTTACAGATGTGGTTATATCCCAGAATCAACTATAAGTGGGTGTGAATGTGTTTCCTTCTCAAATGCTTGCATTTCAGAGTGAAAGTATTTGTGTCAAGCAACCCAGGAAACTATAGGAATGAGCATTCTCTCACTTTGAAGATCACAAAGGTGAGCCCCACAGGCTTATATGTGCTGGTTCCCAGGATTGGCTAATTCTTAGTCACCTGCTGAGCAAAGGCTATAGTCAGTCCCCCAGTAGACAGAATTCCATTCATATGGCCCAGATAACCTTACATTCAATTTGTCAAACTGTTAATCATTTTAGACACAGCACGTTGGGGGTCTGAGCTGAGAAACATCATATTTCAAAGGCTTGTGGGGGGGAAGGGGACTCTAATCATACAACTCGAGCACTCCGGCTAGAACTGCAAAGTGGCTCTGAAATTTGAACACCAACCAGTATAAATCTGTTGCTAAGATGTCTTCTGGTAAACAGTTTGCTACTCTAATAACTTACGAATGCCAAATACATTCTTTTTATTCTTTACTTCAAGAATGCAAGAGGGAAAAACAAACAGACTATTACCATAGCTAGATGCCTTCTCTAGAGATCAGAAAAAATCAAGTCACATTCTACACCAGAATTAGATGCACAGGAGGAGGAATATTGTATTACTCTACTACTACAGAACTGACCAGGGTGTCAATTTGAATTTTAAGCAGAACCAAGTTTTTGCTCAAGTCCATCCCACCTGTCAATGTTCAGCAGTATAACAAGATAATTACTTCCTCGTATTTCAAAATGCCAGACACCCACGGAAGACTTCCATGGAAAATGAACAGAACCCCTGAATTAAATTGTATTCTAACAAATTTGAGACTGAGTATAGTATCACTGGCATCTTGTTAAGATTATTCAGAGAAATGCTGGCAGACACCACATAAACCTTATGGAAAGGTAGAACGCCCACACATAAGGGTTATAGATATATTCTGAAGAGAATGTTTTGCAGAAGGAAACTGAAGTGGTGGATCATGCAGTGTTTCTTTGGTGGAAAATACAAGGTTGAAACACAAGGTTATTTAAAGAAGGATTAGCGCAATGTGTGCTGGTGCAGACATATTTTTGTGGGAAAGAGCTTGAATGCAAATTCTTCTCCAAAAATTACCTGTTCAAGATGGGAATTAGTGACTCCTACCTCTAATCTAAGTTACCCAAGGGGCTGAGATCTGAGGATCATGGTTGAAGCTAGCTTGGGCAAGAATGTCTGTGAAATTCTAACCTACAAATAACTGCCCCAAAGCTGGAAGTGAAGATGTGGTACCAGCCTTGAATAACAAAAGGATAAGGGACAGCACACAGACCCCAACCAAGTTCAAGCCCTAGTACTGCCACACACAAAAATAAGCAAAAACAAAAAATATTTGGAAAAATATATTTATAGGTTCCTTAGAAGACTGCATTCATACAAAACCATGACACTTATTCCTTTACCTTCTCTAGTGACAGGATTTCAAGATTATCCAAGGACTTGCCCTGGACCATGAAGGAAGAGACAAAGAGAAGAATGTGAGGGGAAAGGTCACTGTCATGGCTATCTGCTCCTTGCATATGAGGTGTGCCCCTTAGTGTCTAAGGAAACCAGTGCTAAGGAGACAGCATGAAGCCTGAGCAAGGAAGGAGATTCCCAGACTGCTAGTTGAACCACATTCAAATTCCAGATGTGATCTCCAGTTGCTAGGCTTCCTTCTAATGTGCAGCTGCACCTGAAAAGTGAGCTTGTAGCTACAAAGGATACCCTGAATGGTCCAGGGAGCACATGACCTGGAATGCTGACATTCAAAGGGCATTATTGAAGAAAACCACAGCTGACCAGATGACTCAGATTTGATAAGAGAGATGTTGTGTACATGTAGACTTGCCCACCATCAAGTTTAGGGGAAGAAAGGTGTTATGAATAAGACCCTATTCTCTGTGTGTCTTAATCGCCAGGTGATTATACCTTTACTTATTCATTTACTTATATATGTATTTATTGATTGTTTGTACTAGGGCTTGAACTCAGGGCTTGGGCATTGTCCTTTAGCTTTTTCATTCAAGGCTAGAACTCTACCCAAGCTTTTTGGTAGGAGTCTCACAGGCTTTCCTGCTATGGCTTGATTCTTAGTTCTTAGCCTCCTGAGTAGCTAGGATTACAAGGGTGAATCACGGGTGCCTCACTCACGTGGTGACTTTTGCCATTCATGTCCTATTCATGCATTGCATGAAGATGGTGACTCTTAGATCTCAGAGCTGAGAATGTGATGTGTATTTTATTATTTATTTCTCTGTACAAAACTCCCAAGGGTTTCCCATCTTCCAAAGAGCAAACAATCAAGTTCTCACAATGAGCTCCAATGTCCTCCATGCCTGTCCTCTTATTATTGTTGACTCAGAATGCTCTTCCCTCCCTACTCCCTGCTGCTCTTCCAACACTTTCAGGCTCCTTTCTGAGGATGAGGCTTAATTTTTTTCTATTTTTTTTTCCCAAACCAGATCCCCTAACACCCTCCCCCCTCCAGCCTTTCACTTACTCTTCTTTCCCATTTACCTGCCTACTGGGGCTTCTCTACTTATCTCACATAGAACTGTGACCTTTAAGGCCAGGAAAGATGGTCCATGCCTATGATTTGAGCTATGTGGGAATGGTAAACAGGGGGATTGTTTTCCAGGATTCTCCCAGTCAAAATTGCAAACTATATGGAAAGAAACTAACTAAACAACAACAACAACAAAAAGGTGGGGGATAAGGGTATGGCTCACATAGTAAAGATCTATATAGCAAATGCGAGGCCTTGAGTTCAACCCCCATTACTGCAAGAGACATAAACAGAGACAGAGAGAAAGAAAATGAAATTCACTATACTGTTTAACCTCCATAATCAGACTGGCTGGCCATCTTCCAATGCAGTCAATACTTTCAAAATTATTTTATTTATTATTAACTCCTTTCAGTGAAATAGAAACTTGAAGACAACAGGAATTAGTTTTGATTATTTTATTCCCTGGTCTTTTTTTTTCTTCTAGTTAGTACTATGATTTGAACTCAGGTCTTTTTTTTTTTTTTTAGGGGTGGAGTAGGGCTTGAACTCGGCCTTGAACTTGTCCCTGAGCTCTTTGGCTCAAGGCTACTGACCTACCCTTGAGCCAAGCTCCACTTCCCATTTTTTAGAAGTTAATGGGAGATAAGAGTCTCAGGTCCTTTTCTGCCTGGGCTGCCTTTGAGCTTTGATCCTCAGATCTCAGCCTCCAGTAGAACTCAGGTCTTGATGCTTATTTAGACTTCTTACTTACCTGGTAATTTACCACTGGAGGTGAGTCTCTAGTCCATTTTTACAGTTGATGAGATCTCATAGACTTGTCTGCTTGGGCTAGCTCTTGACTTCCAGATGTCAGTCTCCTGAATATCTAGGATGACATGTATGAGCCTGGTTTCTTTACTGTGCCTTTAAGGCAGACAATCTGGCTCAGGACATGGGTCAGTAAATACATATGGGATAAAGAGGTATGTTGTAAGGTATAAATGGTGTGTTATCTAGAAACATTTAGCACAGCGCTTCACATGTGGAGGGACCTTAATAAATAACAGCCATTAGTTCTCAAGGATGGCTAAAAGCCATAAGCAATACTTTTATCTTCAAAACATTGGCTGGTGAGTGGGTGCTACTTTGGGTCATTCAACAGTGGGACTAGCCATGGAAAGCCACTGTTCTGTGTCTGCAAGACCCACTCCTAGGCACAGATTAATCTCTGCCTTCAGCAGGAAAAGAAGCAAGCTCAGCCAGCTGTTTGCTTTGTTATCAGAGATGAAGTAGCCATAGCCTTACTTAAACCATTCCATAAAATTAAATGTGAAAGGAGATGCTATGGCTTCTCCTATTTTGATGATTGTTCTGCCTCCAGAATATATTTTTCAGCTCTCAGCTCCCTTCCCTGCCTATCAAGGAATCTTCATTTCTTCAGCTTACAGGTAGACACTCACCAGAGAAAATGCAGTGTGTTGCCTCCCCCGCATACAGGGGGACTGGGCTTCTGAGAATCTGTGTGTGTTTGTGGGTGGAAGAGGAAATACCACACTTTTCATCACAGTGGAAATGTACAGAAAAGGAGATAGTGTCAGTCTTCTATTTATTCATTGAGAAGAATTATTGCATCAAGAGGGTTAATAAGCCTACAAGGAATAAACACTTCCATTATGTTCATACTCTACTCCTAGTTGCAAGATTTCAACTTTGGTCTAAGATTCTAAGGGGAAAGTCGAAAGCAGAATGGCCAGGAACCAGATTGCATACTAGGAGATGGTTCTGGGTTGCTAACTCCTTCCTACAACCACACAATGACATACAAACACACACAAACACTCCTAGCCAGCACACTAGTGCATTAAAAAAAATAAAATCATACACTCTTTGCCATCATAAGAACTACACTGTTCCCCTACAGGAATTTGATACCCTGCCACCCTTAAGCCCCTGTTCCTACCTCCTTTCCAGCCTACACTCTGTATATTTGGTGTCACTGTTTATTAAAGATAACTAATGCCCTAAGTCTTTATTTACTTCTGTTTATTGCTATTTTAGCAAGAGTCACCAGAGAGCAGCTATGCCTCTGGTCCACTCGGGCACTTTAATCACTGTTAGTAGGTAAAATCATCTGTGACACCTAATCCAAAAAGCAGATTATATTTATTTTGGCTACAGTGGCTTGCAATTCGTTAAAATCAACAAAGCCTTTTCATTAGCCCCCTGCTGATGTCCTAAAAACAGACATTTCAAGGGTCTCAAAGCTCTGCACTCCACATATTCAGCCAAGCTAATTCTGACAGATTCACAGTGCCATTCTTAACACAAAATCTTATTAAACCAACAAACAAGAAACAGAACCCCTCTGCTAGCTAGCCTACAAAAGCTTAATTAACATGCCTAAACTCCAAAATCAAAATCCTAGCGGCAAAGCTTCCTGAATGTGGAAACCAAACAAACACAGGGACTATGTCATTAGTTAAGCAAGATTTACCAAAAACTGGGGCTTTCCTTTTGTTGTTTTCTTTCCTTTTCTTTCTTTCTTATTTCTTTCTTTCTTCTTCTTCTTCTTTTTTAATAATGTGGAAAAGAATTAGACATCAGAACCATGGTGCCAGTTACTAAATACTTCTGCTTGGCCATTCTTGGCCTTCAAAAAACTAAGGTTGTAATTAACTTAGCTGTTTGGTGAAGCCAACAAATCAACTGAGCTGAGAATCAAGATCTCACTTCTTCCAGGGCTTGCTAGAGATTATAAACAGCTGTACCAGGTTTTGAAGACCCCGATGCATTGTGCATGTACTACCCTTTTTCTCCAGTTCTCCTGCCCACAATCATGCCACAGCTTTTTTATTTTTTTTTCTTGCAGGCACAGTGCTTTCAATCACTACCATCTGGCTGTCCATCCTACCAGAAGGGCTTTTTTTTTTTTTTTAACACTGCCTTCGATTTTAGGGCGCAGTGTCAGGAATGAGGTGTTCCAGGAAAGATGTTCACAGAGGTGACTCAACCATCACTATGCCAGTAGGCAGCAGCCATAATTAATGAATGTATCCAAAAGGTCTAGTCAAGGAGCAAAGAGGTAGACAATGATTTATGTTTACCTAAGGGGCCAGATTATTTAGCTTTTCAACGGTTTACCAAATGAGGGAGTCCAGATATATGTAGATAGAGTACTTGTCCCTCTCCAAACCCAAAGAGTAATTCAAACAAAAGTGAACGAGCAGATGTAGAAATAAAGGATAAAACAGAAAAGTGTTTCCTCTCCCCCATCTCCCCCTCCACAGCTCTGATTGGAAAGCTGCAGTGATTAGTGTGTTTCTGCCACAGCTACTGAAATGGAATTACTTGTTTGCGTCTCCCCCCCCCACCCCCCAGCATAATCCAGAATGTTGTCAAGGATGATTACCAGATGATACTTCACCCGAGTCCCTATCCTAACATGCAGATTTCTGCTGGTCGGTAGGGGAAGCCTAAAAGCAATGATTCGCTTGCTTCTTACGTGCACACGTATGCACTCAGTGTCCTGGGCTGTCTCCAAGACAAAAAGTCCAGCTCCCTGCCACAGGGACCTCTCTGTCCAGCAGTCGCTTCAAGCCAGTACTTTAGTTCCTTCTGGTTTATTCCATAAGCAAAAGAGCTGTCTGTTTGAGCAGATAATAAAATCCAGCCTAGGAGGGAAAATCCACATACAAAGATCCTCTCAAGTCAGAGTTTTGTCCATAGGGAAAAGGAAGCCCACATCTGATACCCACCTTGCCATTTTGGGGTCTCCATAATTAAAACTATTGTTGCCATGGCAATCCAAAGAGCACTGGAAAATATTGGAAAGGCTAACGGCATGGCTGGATGTTTAAGAACAGTCCAACGGAGCTTGCATAACCCAACAGAATCCCACATTATATTTCATGGACACTCTGTCTCACTGGAATAAAACTTGTTGGGAGACCAGTGTCTGGAGAGAAATTCTCAAAACAAAACAAGAACAACCAAAAAAACCCATTAGACTACATGATGTTTAGAAATGGCAACTACTTTTTAACTCCAAAAGCAATCCAAGCCATAACCTGTTAGTTCTACTCTCTGATAACTAAGTAAAATCCAATACTGTTCCTCCCATTTCCTAGACACTTTTCTCTTTATTATTGACATAATTTAAAGTCCCTGCTTGAATTTTACTTGTACTAAGGTTAAAAAAAAATGTCTGGGTACAGAGCAAGGTCACATCAGGGCAAATGAGAAATTCACAAACCTAAGGTAGTTTTATATACTGTTCCTCAGTCCCCGGCCCCCTGCCTCAGCTGGTAATGAAAGGGAGTTGTCTTTCTTATATAGATTTACAGCAGGTTCTCCCTGGGTCTCACCTCTACCATAACGCACTATCTAGGGGATTATTCTGAGGAAAGGTTTCTGAGTCATCACTTTTCTGAGCTACCTGATCAGACAAGAGGGGCCAACTAAAGTTTTCATGGTGAGAAATAAAGTGAAGTAGGTCTAAGTAAGTTACCTAGTTCTCATCCATCCTGGTGCCTAACCAGGGTGTGGGAGCTGTCTACCCAGCTTCTAAGGTCTAGAGGTGAGACAGGCTCAGGCTATCCTTGGAATTGCAGATACACCATGTTGTTTAGACCTAGAAAAGATATGTAAATGTACCATGTTGTTCAGGCTCAGGGAAGCTCTGCTCCTGATACCTCTCTTGGTGCATTTGTGGAGATTTTGTCACCATTCAAGTATATGGTTTTTGTCTTTAAAGGCTTGGTGTAAGTCCTGTTCTGGGCTGCAGGTCTTTGAGACAGGAATCTATCTGCAGATGCTAGTCCTCCAATAAAAATCTCTCAATTCCGCCTCTCAAAATATGGCATCTCTGTATCTCAGTTCACCTTAAAACAAAAGAATCCACTTGGATTTGTGACTTTGATGGAATAAAGAACCACTATTGTTATAGGTTCCCCTATAAACCTGTTGATACAAGCTCAGCATTCACCCTGGGGAACATTCAACTTATTACCTTCTTATAAGGTTATTGTCTAATACAGGAGAACACACTGAGTGTTCTGTGTGCTCGTGTGTGTGTGTGTGTGTGTGTGTGTGTGTGTGTGTGCATGTCTAAAAATCTGCCCTTCTTCCTAGCTCATTTAAAGTAGATCTGCTATTCAGTGAAAAGAAGGCCAAACTATTTCTCACTTCTACTTTTCAGACAACACTAAAATCTAGCACATTTTCACTAATTATGAATCAGATTTAAAAAATCAGTGTTACCTAGACTTGGAAACCCAAGAGCTTATTAGCTGTTCTGGTACTTGTAGAGTGTCAGAGCCTACCTTCCCACAGGTCTGGACACAGCATTATAGATAAATATGGCTAGGTGCTCTGAGGGACGAGATGTGTTAAATTCAGGGTCAAAGAGGCAGAAGGTATGTGTTCTGGACTACTCTGCCCCCAAATCAGCTATCCAAGACATAACCAGTTACCTAGGACACAGCTAGCTCACTTACCTGAAAAACCAAGAACATCTATAGAAAAGAATGGATGGATGGTAGTGTCATGAGGTTCTTACACCCTTGAATCCAAATAACACATGGTAGAACAATGTGTATGTATATGTGTCAAGAGGAGGAGAATAAGTTATTATTTCTTACATTTTAGTTTTTGACAAGGAAAAAAAAAACAGAAGAGAAAGTAGCCATAAAAAACTCAAATGTACCAGTTACATTTTTTTGTTATTGTTCTCTTCCTCATCACCCCTTTTTTGTTGTTTTGTTTTTCCTTGAGGTACTTTCTGCAATAGTTTAGAGATAGGGAAAAAAAAGTATAATGTTCTATTTACTGCTGAGGATAGTTGTTCAAGATGTTGAAAAAAGCATAGAATATTTCCCCTGAGGTATCTGAAGGCAGCTGTGTAGGTAACAAAGTGGCCTAGAGGATTGAGGTAGAGAAGGTTGCTTTTCATCTAATCAAAAGAGCTTCAGTGGAACTCTGAATGCTGAATGCTTAAGAACAGCCCAACGGAGCCTGCATAACCCAACAGAATCCCATGTTATATATCATGGATACTTTGTCTCACTGGAATAAAACTTGCTGGGAGACCAGCGTCTAGAGAGAAATTCTCAAAACAAAACAAAACAACACCACCAATAACAAAAACCCATTAGACCGCATGATGTTTAGAAATGGCAACTACATCTTTTTAACTCCAAAAGCAATCCAAGCCATAACCTGTTAGTTCTACTATCTGATAACTAAGTAAAAATCCAATACTGTTCCTCCCATTTCCTAGACACTTTTCTCTTTCTAAGTACATGAATAGTGTATATACACTCTTCAAAGGCTCCAGTTTTCTCTTTTGTAGCAAAATGGCAAGAGCCTATGGGAGAGCAATGCCTGGGGCAATGTTCCTTTCTGCTTGGAAGCCACCTGCTAATCACTGTGCAAGCAGTAACAGACTAAAAGGGAGGCAGCCCAGAGAGGGCCCCTCACCACCCACAAGGACAAGGGTTAAGGAGAAACAAAGTGGAGGAGACGTTTTTTGGCCTGGGGGAGCCGGGCCAAGTGACCAGTGAGAATTTCCCCAAGGATAGATTCAAGGGGCTGAGAAGCAGCAGCTAAAGATCAGAGACAATTTGAAATGGGCCAATGTGCTAAATGTCTGAAGTAGAAAGAAAAAAAAATCAGACTTGCAAAAAGACAATACAATCTCTGAACTAGCAGTGGTTTGGGATGTGTGTTACCTGCTCTGCCTCTAGGCCGAGCAGTTGAGATTGAAGGATTTGGCATGCAATGAGCTCCACACCACTGAATTCTCAGATATAGGGTGCTCTTTCTTGCCATGCCAACTTAATTTTAGCATTCCAAGATGAGGCCTTAGGAAAAAACATACAAGAAATTCCAAGCTTATTAGAGGTTTGAAATCAAACATGAGTCATTAGGTCTATAAGGGACAAGAGCTTGACCCAGTCCCCATCTTTAAATGAGAGAATGCAGGCACATAGGAAATTGTTATGAGGTGAATCTCAATAGTTCCTTTCACAGGACCCAAATTAGTCCAGGTAACAAGAAGAAAGTGTTTGAATGAAGCAACTGGTACCCAACGTTGGTGGTGAAATCCTTCTTCATATTGCTAACAGCTATAGTAAACAACATTGTGTGGTGCTAAGGGCTCTTCTTTTGGGACAGTCTGATTGGCATGGACGCTCCATCCTCTCTTATACCCACTGATGAAATGTCTGCTAACACTGCTGGTCAACTCCCCTTTCTCCTCCACTTTTTACTCACCTCTTGTTCCCAATGCCTTTACTTCAATAATATTTACTTCCTTTTTGTTCATCCACACCATCCTTCTATTTCAGTGGGAAGGGAAGGGAGAATGGATTGACTGTCTCTCAATCTCTGTTCTCAGCATTCGCTATCATTGGGAATTCATGGTCCTCATTTTGTTACCTTGTTCAAGTAAGCCCACTATCTCCTAGTTGGAGTGTGTCTTATTTCTCCATGTTTCTGGATATGGCTAATGACTTTGCCAAGCACAGAGATGATTTCCCAGTCTTTCCTCCTCTACTGGAATCTACTGGCCACTGACCATACTCAAGGCTACTAGATTACAGGGTGAGTAATTTTACTATTTTAAATAATTGAGGCCCATGAAACAAGCTGCTTGTCCATCAGTAAGTGATGGGAGAAAAAAATTGTGGTGTATCTACACACAGGTGGGATTATTATTTCACCTTAACAGAGATAAGATATTTATGTGATGAAAACATTAGACTCAGCATTATGAATATTGTCTGGCTCCACTGGCATGAAGTTCCTGCAGTAGTCAACCCCACTGAGACAGAGAGTAGAATAGTGAGTGTCAGGGGTTGAGGGGAAAATGAAATGTGTTTAATAGGTTCAGTTTGAGATGGTAACAAAGGTTTGCAGAGAGGTGTTCCTAACATCTAAATGACAATGTGAATAGCATAATGCCAGTGAACTACACATTTAGAAATGGAGTAAGTGGTGAAGTTTCTCACTTAAAGAAAAGGAAAATATTAGGGGAAAAATGATCAGCCCCCTAAATCTTTATGCAAATGTCTGAATCATACTTCAATCAAGCCTGGTTGTTTTAGGGAAAGCATGTCAGGAACTGTCAACAATTTCCATGCAAATATCCCCTCCGTCCTTGTTGCCTTCCCTCTCTCTCTCCTTCCAGTCTCCCTTCCTTTCTGAAACATTAATTGCACAACTACTGAGTCAGGTACAGTCCTACAAGATGATAGTAAGAATATAAAGCCAAGCTGGGCGTGGTGGCTCACTCCTGTAATCCTAGCAACTCTGGAGGCTGAGATCTGAGGATCAAGGCTCAAAGCCAGCCAGAGCACAAAAGGACCTGGGACTCTTATCTCTAGTTAACCTCTAAAAAATGGGAAGTGGGGCTGGGCTGAAGGGTAGGGCAGAAGCCTTGAGCTGAAGAGCTCAGGGACAAAGCCCAGGCTGAGTATGAGCCCCATGACCCTCCCCCCACCACACACACAAAAAAGTCTATAAAGCCAAGAAAGGAGACTTTCATGATGCAACAGTATATGTCACTAAAAGGGGAGAAATAAGAAACTGCTGCGTGGAAACATGTAAGGAAGACTTGACTCTGTGTGTGTGTGTGTGTGTGTGTGTGTGTGTGTGTGTGTGTGTGTGTGTGTGTGTGTACGGGGGTTGGAAAGAGACCACACTTGGAGAAATCTGCATAGGAATTAGGCAAAGCCCAAAGAGTACTCAGAAGAACATTTCAGATAGATTAGCCTAACTGAAAGATCAAAATAACATAAGGTTTACATGTCATAGTGGCTTTGACTTAGCTGAAGTTTTAAAAAAAATGGACAGAGAGTCTAAGAGGTGACATTAAGCCCTTTTAGAACTTTATCCCTGAAAGCTGAATGAGACTATTGAACTCAAGTCTCTCAGCTCTTTTCCTCTTTATGATACCATTCTGTTATAAAGATGCTAAACCTGGGATCCCTTTTCAAGCACAGATGCCTTGCCAGTAATGACAAGAGCCCCTCCACATCCTGGCAGGAAATATATCTGCTTCACCTCACAAAATCTCTACCCATCTATGCATATTATTCGTACCTCATCCGCATCACACACTGTATGGCTTCATCAGGCATCTCACCTCTCTGAGTCTAGCTGTGACCCCTCACCACGGTTTTTACTGGTTTTTACTTCAGAGACAGAGACATTCTGCCAAGATCATTCTGTAATCTTCCTTTCTGACTCACAACCCCTCCCCTTCCTCTGACTCACTTCTCCCTTTTTACACCCATTCTTCTTTTTCTTTGCCTCCTTAAGCTTCCTTCCAACCACTTCTCTCAGGTCTCTTTTGGATCCATGATGCTCTTTGATCCCCAAGTACTAAAGAAAATGTGAATTTGGCTAACTGCCAATTCATCCTATCTTCCACTTTGCCCTTCACTCTGAATATCAAGTAAAAGTCAAAGATATATGTCCTTGTAAGAAGTGTTTTATTTTTTTTTCTTTTTGGGGCTGAGATGCATTGACTCCTAACTTGGGTCCTTGAATTAACTAGAAGCACCATAAAAGCTAGGCACCCTACACTTCTCCATTTTCCATCTGTGTCCTATGCCCTTCCTGCGTCATTTTCTCCTGCAGTCATTTTGTAGCCATCCTGGGCCCAGAAAGGACAGGATGATCTTCTAAGCATCAAGGACTTTATATAACAAGGCCTGAACTGACCAATCCCCAAACAATGGATAGTCAGACCACCTGATGTTACATATGACCATATCTGTGAGCTGAGGCTGTTTTAGCTTTACATACCTTCCTCAACCCTGCTTCACCTCCTCCCAAGATAAATGTTTATATACCTGAAGACAGTTGAAGATGTACTTCTCATGGATGTTGCCTAATAATCTTTTTCTTTACCCTTCACACGTGTATTTGGCATTTAATGGTGACATGTGGAATTGTGAAGTTTGGAACTGAGATCAAAACACATCATTTCACCTGGACATACCTATACTCACTTCCTTCTGATATTTATTTAGAAGTATTCTCTATTTAGTAACCTGATTTTCGGAGATCACACTTTACATTCTCAGTATTTACTGTGTACGTCTCGTTGACCTCATCATTGCTGTAAATGGCTCTGTATCTAGAGATGGATTTGGTCTTCAAAACTTTGTTAGGATAACAGGATTTCACTTGGTTAAAGACATGAGCCATGCCAAGAATTATGAGTTCTTCTCCTTCAAGAAATTCCAAACTAGCTAAAATAAATGCAAAAAAACAAAGGTAACTATATAGTACTTTACTCTTGGGGTCTGAGTTGTAAATGAGACCAGCATCCTTTTTCCTCTAGCTAGAGATCAAAAAAAAAAGTCTGGTGTGGTGGGTTGCATCTGTAATTCTAGTACTTGGGAACTAGGGATCAGGAGAATTGTGGTTCAAGGTCAGCCCAGGCAAATAGTCCAGAAAACATCAACTCAGCAAAGAATGGTGAGCATGGTGGGAATGCAGGCCTGATATCCCACGTATAAGGGAAGCATAAGTAAGACACAAGTCCAGTCATGCCCAGGCATAAATCTGGGACCCTATCTCAAAAACGGACTTGAAACATGGCTCAAGTGGAGAAAAGCCTGCCTACTAAGCATGAAACTAAACCCTATGACAGTACCACCAAAAACGATGACAAAAACAAACCAGAAAAAGAAAAAAAGAAAAATCTGCTCAGAGGAAACGTGTAGGTCAACACTTAAACAGCAGGCGAGGTCCCAGCAAGCTTGAAAAAGGATAATGGGAGATTCAGAATCAACTGCAAATGGCAGTTAGAACCTTCAGGCCTCACAATGATTATCGTGAGACAGGCAGAATACAGACAAGATAACAAAGAGCAAAGATACTTTATGCCAAATCTCCTTGCTTCTTATTTCCCCTCTAATTATTTCGAAAACTGATTTTATATATATATATATATATATGTATGTATATATATAATATATCCTTATCCTTCAGCATCTTTCATGGCTATTGCTTGGGAAACGAGGTTTCCAGGGGTGTCATTTTGGAACCTCATGGGGACTCAGCAAGCTGCTAGTTTCTCCCACCTGAAAACCAAGCACACCCATATGTCTAATGATTCACAGTGTCTCCTCTGATCTACAAAGTGATTCAATCCAGAAAATAATCAATATAGTCACCATTACAAAATCTCACCACAGCCCACCATATTGTTAAGTAACAACCTCAATGTTTTCCTTGCTTATCTTCCTACACTGGTCCTTTATGTCATGTGTATCCTCTCTTTCCTGTCCACTGACTTGGTTCCTGTCTGGTGTCTTGTTTTTCTTCCGAAACCCAAGTTTTCCTAAAAATCTTTGCCAGTATCATCCCTACATAGTTTCAACTTGTCTACCAATAACAATAGTACTTTTTTTTTCTGTTCTAGGCTAATGTGTGATCAGGGAGTCACCTCTGAGATTCCCCCTCACTTCAAACCCTGTTACAACTGAGCCTTTCTAGACCCCCCAAATATTACAGTATGCATCCTGTGTCTCAGAGAATCTCTGGGTAATGAGATGATTCACATTTCTCAATTTCTTTGTTGAGTGACAGCAACAGGTAGAGTTTCAAAGTGGGATGATTTCCTGCACTTAAACCACAGCTCTGAACTTCTCTTACCTCGTCTATAACACCATTGAAATTAGATAACAGCAACTGCTTTCGATGGACAATTTCAATGTCACATGATTTACTCAATTTAAGGTACTTGAAGAGTGTGGAGGACATAGATAGTATTTTAGAATCACTGGCTACAATTACACTTTTCAAGATTACTATAACAAATATACAGGATCATGTACTGTCTAGTGATATTTTGGTCAATTATAGGCATCATGTACCTTGGGGGTGCTGTAATATTATAAAAGCGTTAAAGAAAAACCTATGGTCATGTGATGGAGCCAGCACAGAATCTTAGAGCAATGTATCACTCACATTGGTGATAATGATGATGGGAGCAAAGCTATAACCATGCCAGCAGCATGCAAGTCTGGAACATTATGATTATGCACAGTACATAATAGTTTTGCTGCTGATAATAATAATAATAATAGTAATAGATGACTTTATTTGTCTATTTATTTACTTTTATCAATACTTTAGAGTATATCCTGTTTTATACATGAAAGTGTTCATTGACAGCAGATTCATGCCTTTCTTGTTTACCATATCTCTTGAGTTCATTACCAGACCAGATGAAGAGATTGATCTGAGCATCAGAATTTGTGTAAGTGCATGTAAGGATTTATATTTCAGGACATATCCCCACAACTAAGCAACACACAATAGTCTATTATAATGAAGTCAAAACTATTTTTTGTCATTTCTGGAGCTTGAATTCAGGGCCTGGGCACGGTCCTTGAACACTTTTGCTCAAGGCTAGTGCTCTGCCACTTGAGCCACAGTGCCACTTCCAGCTTTTTCTGAGTATGTGGTACTGAGGAATGGAACCTAGGGCTTCATGCATGTGAGGTGAGCACTCTATCACTAGGCTAGGCTCCTGGCCCCCAAAACTGTATTTAAAGAAATACAGGAGTCCTAATCATTCAAAAACAATGGTAAATTATTTACCTAACCTCTGATGCTTTTCTACTTATATTTTCCAATTCCTCAGCTCCACCTTCATATCTATGCCTATACTGTTCTACTAATTTTAAGAACTGGCTCTTGAATGAGAAAAAGAAAAGGCTCAGTCTTGGCATTTGTCACTTGTGTGGTTGAGCACCACTGCGGCTGATTCCAGCTTCTAGACTTGCATCCTGGTGCATAAAGCTGGCAAGGAGAGGCACAGAAGCCCACCAAGGTATGTTATCTCTACCATCCAGATACAAGAGACAAGCTAGAGGGCACAGGTAACAGCAAGTTTGGATTAAGGATAATAAGTAAATAGTAATGTCTCTAATCTAATATATTAATTGTAAGTCCATATTATTTAACTTTTAATAATAGGAAATAAACAATGGCTCATTTAATTCTTGGCAGAGGTACCAGTGACCTTCCCCTCAAAACTTAAACCTTACTCCTCCATGGAAATCTCCCACAAACTTCAACTCTGCCTCTCTTCTGGATGGATTCTCTCTTCTTTCCTTTTACCAACCCTGGGCTACCTGCTTTTCATACTGGAAGACAAGACCCCATTGGCCCTTTCTTTACCCAATGCGGTCAGTATATTTGGCACACACCATGTATTCAACACTTCAATGTTATTTTTATCCACATTACTGATTATTTTGTTTATCCTCATTTCCCTCAACTCCAGTTTAAATAGTTTTATACCAAAGATGATTAAATGAGACAGAGTGGTAAATGTGCAGATTGTGTATCCAAGACACAGCTGTTATTTTGTCTGAATCTTACCACAATGAAAGTTCATCTCATAGGAAGAACTCTGTATTACTTTTAAATGGAAAAGCTGAGGTATCTTCATAGAAAAAGTAAAGCTGTACTAAATCAGTGATTAATATCAAGACAGATAAATGTCAATGAAAACTTGAACTTTTTTCTCCTACTTTTCCACTCAACACAGAAGATCCTCACCCAAACTCTTCCCCCCATACACAATGGATCAACTGATCAATCAATCAATCATTTCTTTGGTGGTTATTAACTTACTATTCTATAATTTAACACAATGAAAGTCAACATTATTTACCTTGTGACAACATCACCATAGTGTATACGTTTAGGGCTCAACTAAATAAGACTATTCCATCCCCACCACTCCCACCTGACATAGTCTTCAAAAGCTGTGGAATATGGACAACTCTATCTGAACATACTACCCATCGGATGTTCTCAACAACTCCCTTTCTCTTGATTCAATTAATTTGCTAGAGCAACTCATAGAACTTAAATAAAATACATTCATGAAGTATATGGAAAAAAGAATATGGAAAGGCCTGAGTTTCCACACGCTCCAGTGTCTGCCTCCCTGCAACCAAGTATATGTTCCCCAGACTCGAGGATATGAACCTTATGATTCAGGTGTTTTCAAGGAGAAGCTACCAAGTAAAAAAGGTATAATGGACGTGTTGTGTGTGTGTGTGTGTGTGTGTGTGTGTGTGTGTGTGTGTGTGAATCCTAGGCTTGAAATCAGTGCCTGGACTCTGTCCCTGAGCATTTTTGCTTAAGAGTAGTGCTCTACCACTTCACCCATGGCTCTATTTCCAACTTTGTGTTGGTTAACTGGAGATAAGCATCTCAGGGATATTCCTATCTGACTGGCTTTACACCATGACTCTCAGATCTCAGCCCCCTAAGTAGCAAGCTTATAAATGCGAGCCATCAGCACCTGGCTTAATGGTTAAAAGTTCCAATCATGGCTTGCTATTTCTGATGACTTTCCCCCATTCAGATGCTTAGGGGGGGAGGGAGAGAGGGAGAGAGAGAGAGAGAGAGAGAGAGAGAGAGAGAGAGAGAGAGAGAGAGAGAGAGAGGGGGGGGGGGGGAGGGAGCACAAAGTAGAAAAAGAGACAAGACACTCCACTCCCATCATACAGGAGATTTCAGCAATTATGAGCTCCATGTCAGAGGGGGGACAGAGGTTGAATACACACACACATACACACCTTACTATATATCACAATATCATAGTCACTTGAGGTTTCTTATACTATATGTCAATAACTGTAATGAAATATGGTAGGAGTAAAAAACAGTCAGGTTATTATTTCTTTAAAAAAAACCTTATTTTCAAATAGTTGTACAAAGGGGTTTCCATTTAACAAGTCCATTTATGTGCACATTGCATTTTGATCAATGTCATCTCCTCCATTATTCTCTTTCCTTGGCATCTATCCCATTCCCACTCATCTCCTCATGTTTCCTAATTCCATTTTCACATACGTGCATTGAGTATGACTGTATTCACCCAGCATTCCTCTTTCCATTTGTTCTTCTCCACCCTCATTGCAACCACCTACCTCGCCAAGACATGTTTCAACTTCCAGCCTTCATATTGTTAAACTGTCTGTTCATTGTGCAAAAGAATAAACCATGGAACTCTACACCTGCACATCCTGCATATACTGCACTTAGTCTGCCCAATTATATATATTTACATGCCTATATCCATCTATGTGTTTTAAAGTATATATACCTATGCTTTAGATCTAACTTCTACATATAAAAGAAAACATGTGCTCTTTCAGACTGGCTTACTTCACAAAAAATGATTTTGTTCTAGGCCTACCCATTTCTCTGCAAATAACATATCATACATTCTGATGGATAAAATAAAATTTCATTGGGTACACACACATACACAGACACATACGCGTGCATGCACATACACACATACATTTTCTTGGTTTGTATGTTGGCTAAACAGCAGCTGAGCTATCTCGATAACTTAGCTTTTGTGACAAGCGCTATGACAAGCATGGATGTTCAGATGCCTTTATTGAATCCCATGCATGTCAGGGTATCCTATTTAATGGGGAAATGATGTAAATGTCTTCAACAAGGGCTCTCATACACAAACACATTGACATTAAGAGGATAAGGTGGTTGATGAGTTCATTATTATAAGAATGAATATTTGGACATTACTGCTGTCATATATTTAGATAATTTAGAAAAAACATGCACACATACATATCATAGACACACATATATGTGCAAGTAAAAATATATGCCAAATCACACACTTATTGAAATGCATTTTTCAATACCAAGTGTGATGGCTATGATCTGAATAATTTCATTAGAAAAAGTAGTACTTAGAGATCTTATTCCTACATGCTTTGAAATAACTTCATAATTACTTGCCTCTCATGGATCTTGAGAAAAAGTGGGGTGGTGGGACATGAGCAAGAGAAAGCAAAATGTTCTGCATGTTCCCATAGAAATTTCACTTACACTCTAACAGTTAATGTTAAGCATCAATGTGAAAGCATATGGCCTACATTTCAGGATCAAAATTGCCCTCTCATATCCTTTAGTAAATCAGAGAAGGAATTTCCAGTCATCATTGTTCAAACCCATTTGTATTCCCTGGGCATGTACCCAGTGCAGAAATTTACAGAGAGGCATTCTGGAAGTCTCCTGATGGATACATGCCACAGATTAGCCAGTCACAAGCTGCAGAATTGTATGAATGACACTTACTCATTTAATTGGCACTTCTATCTGCCCAAAGATAGAAGCGTATTTTTAGACAATCTGTTTAGTAAAAATAAATAAGTAAATAACTTGACATTTGGCCCTACACAGCCAGCATCAAGCCTTCTGCTAAACACTTAGTCATAAAGAAATAGAATTGACAAAGACATTAAAGATAGAAACAATAAAAAATAGTCAGGAAGGGCAGGAGAAAGGATTGCCAAGATTGTCTTGTCTCAGTTTGTAAAAAGGTTATTAAAATACCGGTGATGCAAAAATAGAAAGTGGACCGTTATTTTTTAAAAGAAAGGGGAATAAACTCCTAGGCTTTGTAAGATGGGTAGCTTAAAGTTTCCATTGATTAGTTGATAAGTTGGCTGGTGAATGATTAGTGGATTAGTCAGAAAGGTGTGAATTAGTTACTAGGGTTCTGTCTCCCATGAATAAAACGTGGAGTCTTCTCCCACCCTCTGTGACAGATGATATCTGTTTTCTCCTGTGAGTTTGAATTTAAGAGCCACTGAAGCTCAGCAACAGTATATTCTGGCTCAAATGAGCTGAAAATTGCATTCAATTTGAATTTCAAAAATGGAGGGGAGAAAAGGGAGGGGGGGAAAAAGCCCTCTGTACCCATCAAGTATCCACCCTTTCCAACTACTTCCTGCTGCTTAGTTACATTCTGCCAGGCTAGGGACCTGAAACCCAGGATGTGTTGCAGGGGAAAGAGCATCGCTGGATCCCTGCCCAGTCTGAGTTTAAAAATAAACTTTTAATAGTCAGGATCAAAGCAAACCTCACTTTTACGCACATGCATAATGCAGAATGCGACCCACCAAAGAAATAGATTTATCTTTCCTAAACTCCAACTGGCCTAATTTCCCCTCGCCCTGCCCCTTATGTTCCCTGGAGGTGATAAAGGTGAAGGAATTTTCCCTGGGTCCTAGGAAGTCATCTGTTTTTGTAACTGAACATGAATCCCCCATGCAGCTCACTTAAAACCCTCCCTCCTCATAGGTAGATTTCCTTTCTTCACCTGCCTCACATTACCCAGCAGACGTGTTCTTCAAACGTAGACTGAGTGGCCATTGATTTCTCAAATCAAATCATACTTTAAATGCTTTATGAGAGTTGGTTATTTAAAGTAATCTTGTGATAAATTATTTTATAAAAGCCAAGCTATTTTTAGTGTACAAATTATCTCCCCTTCACATGACGGCTCTTGCGTGCATGAATTTGAAGCATTTCTCTGTTTTTTTTTTTTTAAAGCAGATCACACCTGTGGTTCCTAACAAGTACAGTTAAGTACCACCCATATTTAAACCTGATTCCCTGCTACACAAAAGGGCAGGTGACATCCCAGCATCATGTAATGACATGATTTGGGAGCAGAACACTATGTTAGGATAGTTTGAACTAAAGAAATAGATGAATACCACATTCATTCCCATCGCCTTCTCCCACTGCTTCAATTATTCTCAATTTACAAATTAAGTAACTTGAGGGCCATGAAAACGATAATTTTGTTTACAGAATGCCACTTTTCACACTGAAGTAGGATCTGCTAAATATTGTTCCAAAATCTGATGTTCTCCAGAGGGTTCAACATGGCTGACAAACACCCTCAACAGGAGCTACAAGGAGCCCCTGGATACTGCTCTAAACATGGCAGCGGGCAATCTCGGTAACTAAAGAAGCCCTGCTCCTGTCCTGGAGGGGTGAAGGATGCTTAGCTCTCCCATAGTAGTCTTGCAGGACAAGCCCAGACAATCTCAACCAAAAGAATCCTCCTAGAGGTCACCAAACCAAATCATGGGTTCATACAGATGGGCGGGGCCTGATACACAAAAGAACCACTGATGGTAACTGGGCATGCGGACATTTCATGATTTCTCTTCAGAACTGGAAGGAACAACTCCACTCAACTTTGAGGTCGTCTTAGAAAGAACGGGGGATTCAACCTGCCTTTAAATACCCACCGAATTCAGAGAAACTAGAATCTGAAAGAGAGGGCTTGTTAAGCGCAAGCTATCAAGTAAAGTTTATATTTGAATCAAGAAAGAAGTGTGATATTAATAACTATTGGCTTACTTATTATCTCAAATGGATAGTAACCAGGGCAAATCTTTTCCACAGACCCTCAGCAAAGGGCAGTTCATCAGTATATCCCTGGAAACACTCCTAGAGGGCATTATAAATGATGATGTTGCATTTTAAAAGGCAGAATGAGGAAAGCATTAGAGGATCTTCATTCACATTACTAAGGACAGTCTTACCAGCCCAACAATTAATTCAAGTGGCCATTTCCCCAACAGTATAAGTCACATAAATTTATAAACATTAATATCTCCCAATGTTATAGGGAACCACTTACCTTTCAAACTGCAGCAACGTAAGCATAGACTGTTTTTCTTACATCTTCATAATTTAAGACTGTTACATTGATGAGCCAGTAAGTGATCAGCTCTGTTCATTGATGTAGCATGAGCAAGGGTCCAACCCAAAAGAGGAAAGAAAAAAAAAGTGAGGTCACTTTTCTTGGCCACTGCATTTAATATAAAGTCTCCCAGGCAATAGAGTTAAGCACACATTAATAGCTATAACTTAGTAGGTCCTGTCTTTAGCAAGTCTTTGATTTCCATATTCACATACACACATACACATACACCCTCAGAGCTGTATTAATACTCAAAGGTACAGTTCTTGTTTTTATTTTTAAGTTTTCTTCCTTCCCAGCTTCAGCAGATTTATTGATCTTCCGCTCCCCTCTTATTTATAGCAAACACACCGGTTACAGCTTCAAAGCATTTCCCATTATAACACCCATTTATAACTTTCAGAACAAAGAATACTAAGACCAATGGACTTACTTCATGTTAGTCTCCTAATATACACATTTCTCTAAATATGATGGGTTTCTTATTTCTCCCATTCCCAGAAACCAACAAAGGGACTAGGTAGAAAGTTAAAAGTTTCCTAATTTCTACTTTTTTTATATCATATCGCCACAGTAGGATTCAATCTAACATGCACCCATGCTGTTTTAGGTAGAATGTCCACCAAAAAAAATTGCCAGGTTGAACCTCAGGAAATTGCTGATATTCTATTGACTTTGACCAAGAAGACCAGCAATCCACATGACTCCATATAGCTCATACCATTGTCTGAGTGTACAAAGGTTGTTGAGAATCACATTAGCAACCTTTTGTTCCTCCAGGAGACATGCAATTCAGGTATTAAGAGGAGAGAAGGAGGTGACCAATAGGCCACTATGATACCCATCATACTGTGTCTGGGGAAATCTTTTGCACAAATTGTTACATAAGAATGCGAGGGTACCAGGTGGGCACCAGCCCAGTCACCATCACACTCCTTGGTGTGTGCATGTGTTTATATGCAGGCTTCTGAGATTATGAACATTTGAAAGCTCTAACTATACTCTCATTATGAGGTTCATCTCAGACAGTCCCTTCACTAAGACACTCTTCAAGCCCATACATTTTGCCCTTTTCTTTCAAGAATGAAATTACAAGTCAAATGCTTGACAACAACTGGCAGAAGAGGGAGAGAGGGGAGCTTGACATTTCCATTATGATGCTACAAAAATAATACTACCTAGAACCCTTCTTTGATGATACTTTGTACTGATGCTGAAGAGAAAAGCAGCTTGAGTGCTAGAAAACCAAGGGATACTACTGGAAAAAAATGCTTGCAGAGTATATGAGCTGAAGATCAATTTAAGACTAGAAATGGAGGTTACTAGTAGGAAGTAGAATTCCACTGGATATTTAGTGGATGAAAAAGTTGGCTCATAGAGAAAACAGGAGGACTTTCTCAGTTTAGTCATGAATGATGACACAGAAGGCAGGCTGACTGATTTATTTCCTAGGATTATTTTCTAAGATTATTATTCATAAGAGGCCTCTCCAGAAGTTGTAGTTTATATAAGTATAAAGAAATATTAAGAGGAAAACAATCCAATCAGAACAACATAGTTAAGAGCCAGAAGGGAACTAATTGAGGTTGTTAATAACTTTATTAAAGAAAGGAATTAAGAAGTACAGAGAAAAGACTAGAGTCAATCAAAATTCTGAAGTTGCTGGTTTTCACCAGGTAGGTTGCTACCTTAGGATCGTGCCAGTGTTCCTGGGACAATAGAGTACTTGTCAGACTCCACTGCTGAAATTGGTGGAAATTTAAAATAATATTAGTATTGTAGTAATGGCTTTCTGGAAGTGGCTCTTTGATTCCATACATGCATGTCCTAGAGCAACATCATTCAGCTCAGGAAAGTGAGCATTTCTGTGGGTGGGAAAAAGTAGAATACTGGAAGAGCTTATGGGCTTAGTTGCTATTGCTCTATGATGCCCACTTTTTGAAATGTAGTATTAATACTTTTGAAGTGACAACAAACAATCTATGTGGAATTTTTTTTAATTCAACAGTCTAGATAATTCATTGAAGAATAGGGAAGCAAATAAGAGCACTGTATACCATCTCTAGAAGTTTAGTTACAGTCTGGAACAAATTTTGTGCATAACCTAAAAAACTTATTCCTGGTGATCACATTAAAAATTAAAAAAAACCTAAATGAAATGTGCTAAATTATAAACAACCAGTTGTAAACCATCAAGTGGAATACAATTGTATTATAAGCTAAGAATTGACTTTCTCCAATTGCTTGTTGAGATAGGACATAGAAATTGACCACAAACAAATTAATTCCAGGATGAACACTGCCATGGATAAAGAACAACGTCATTTCACCTCAGCTGTGACATAGGAGGTTGGGTGGCAGCTGCCTCTGGATTCCCTTCCCAAACTTGGAAAATATTTGTGTAGGAAAATTCAGCTATCTAAATGACTTTCATCAAATGATAGGAAGTAAAGAAGTATAGTTCATTGTCACCTCTACTACAACTACCACCACCACTTTCAGCAGCTTCTATAGTCTCGTTAGAGGGGAATTCATCTTTTTACCTTCTGAGAGTGCAATGGTCTGGCCTTAAGTTCCAAGTTGGTTCTAAATATGGAAATCCCAATAAAAAGAGAAGCCAGTTAGCACATCATAGTTTCAAAACCTAGCAGCATTACAATGGAAAGAACCATTAATAGCATGTCTGTCCTTGAGAGATATCCCATGATGCAGTCCAAAGCCTTAGGAAATGTAGCTCATAGAGAAATCACTTATAGATGAATCACTTATAAACTACTTTCACTCAGGGACAAAAGCTAGAAGAAAGAGAACTACAGGTTTTAGGTGGATCTTTTGTTGTTTTGTTGCTGTTGTTGTTTTGTTGGGTTGGATTGTCTTAGTTATGTAGCTTGAACTCAGGGCCTGGGCACTGTCCCTATGTCCTTTTGCTCAAGGCTAGCGCTTGAGCCATAGCCTCACTCCTGGTTTTCTGACGGTTATTTGGAGATGAATGTCATGGACATTCCTACCTGCGCTGTCTTTGAACATCAATCCTCAGATCTCCGCTGCCAGAGTATTTAAGATTACATGTGGGAGCCATCAGTGCCAGGCTTTGTGTTGCTCTTTTGAAGTACTATGGTTTGAACTCAGCTTCATGCTCTCTGAGTAGATTGTCTACCACTTGAGTCATATTCCTAACCCTTTCTTTTCTTTTCAATATAACTTGTAGCCTTTTTGCCCAAGGCTGGCCTTGAACCACAGCATCATAGCAATAGTTCCTAAATGACTAGAATTATAAGTATGCCTTACTACATTTGGCCTAAACGTATTTTGTTTTGTTTTGTTTTGTTTTTGTTTTGCCTTTTAGCAGCTGAATTTATTGAGGAAAAAAACTAGGCAAAAAAGTTTATTCTTCTCAAAAATCCTAATTGCATTCAATATATACAGGTCACTTCGTTACTGTAAGAAGTCAGCCTTTCTTAAAGGTATTTTTTAAGGGAGAAGAGAAAATATCTCATTTGATCCTTTTAACTATATTCTTGGTATACAGTCAGATGGTAAAAGGTAAACCAAAGAATTTTCTCAACTTTCTATATTTTCTACTATGTTTTTTTTAAATTTTGAGTCTGAATTGGTTTGATTATGTGAAAGCGCAGAGAAAGGATGTCACTAAAGGCAATCTCAAAAGGTTATTCCTTTTATAAGACATTTGAGTGAGATAGTTGCTAAGAAGACACAAAACAAAGAAGATTTCAACTCCACCTCCTAGGAAGCTATCTGAAATGGTAAAAAAAATAGAATATATCCTCCATGATATCCTCTAAAAGGAAGGTGGGTCACAGTTTGAGATGTCTTTGAGAACACAGTAATCCATCCATTTAGACACACATTTTTTTGTGTGATAAATGTGAATTAAGGTTTCCTCTAGTAGGACTGAATTCCCACTTAGAACTTCAGATATAACTTCCCCAAAACTTTGCTCAGCTGCACTTAGTCTCTCTAAATGTTAGAATCTTGTCTACCTTCTGGTATGGTTTCTGATGGGGAAAGCTTTTCTGTAAGCAAAAGAAAGGGAATAAACATGAATGATTGCTTGCCTATGTCAGTGGAGATTCTTTATTCTAACTTTCTTTCAATGATTCCCTTCTCATTCGATGCTTGGAAACATACAAAGTCAGGAAAGGGGAGAAAAAAATGAAAGACTAATCAAACAATGGAAATTACAAAGTAGGTTTACAAGGAAAGAAAGTATTGCTTCCAATCACTGACTCAGAACACACCAATGTCTCCCAAATCAAATGGAGATGCACAAGACCAGCTGACCCAGCATCCTGAGTTACATGACCTTCATAGATAGCACAATACAAATTCAGAGGGATAAGTCCATTTTTATTAATACAACCCCAAACCCATGCCTGTGTGGCTGATTATGACATGACATTCCTACTAATTATTATTGGTCCACTCCCAATAAAGAGCTAGCTCTCACTCTGGTTAATAGAGTGATATGCAATGACGCACTCCATATCCTAGGTAAAGCCAAAACCCAAATGACAGTGTCATCTGCTCCCTCAAGGGGGCGAAGAAACACTAGGGGGAAGGAAAGATAAGTTTTATTAAACAAAGGTAAGAGCAGCTTGCCAAGAAATGATAGTGGGGAGGAAGGAGGCATTGACTCAATCCGTACCTATTTTCAGAATTTCCTTTAAGCTGGCGTGGACTGAGAGACATCAATTATTTAAAGAAAGTAACATGATGCTTCCTTTGTTGAAGCAAATCTGCAAGCAGACCCCAAGAGGAAATAAAAAATGAATTAGGCAGAATTTATTAGTGTGCTTGAAGAAAAAAAAATGAAAGAAAGAATGAAAGAAAGAAAAGAAAGAAAGGAAGGAAGAAAAAAGAAAGAAAGCCATCAGGATTGACTGTTTAGAAATAGCTCGATTTTTGTCTTCTCAGATCTACAAACCTCCTCTGGCTCCCTTTCTCCTCAGCTATTTATTCATTATCTCCTATAGTAGATATCACACAGGAGGGTATGAATCATTCCAGAAACTTCTTTCTTTTCAGATTCAGCTTGATGTATTGTCTTCATTTAAATTACAAATACACTAATCTGTAACACTGTTTACCAAGCAGTGTTTTAAATGAAAGATACAAGAAATTGCATCATTCACATTTTAAAAATGACTTTAGACTCTGAACCTTACCATTTTTTTTTAAGCCCACAGTGTTTGGGCTGCTATATTTCTGTCCAGTGAATAAAATTCAATTAGTAGGCTTTGTACTTAGGACATTATGATTCTAATGGTCGGGTTGAATCAAAGCAGAAGTGCCAGCTCTTAGTCCTGATTTTTGGCAGTTCCCAGTTAAGGAAAAATTCAACAGCCTTAGATGGCCAAAAGGAAACTTAGTCTCATAGAAGCTTATATCTCATCACTGTGAGAAAATTCAATCCCCCTGAGATTGCCCCTTATTACTATTTTCTAAGATAATGAAATAACTTTTTGAGAGCCCTCAGTATCTGACTGATTTTTACAAGTTTTAATACTTTTCAAAAATCTCAAGTAACTAAATCAATCATAGATTTGATTCACCCTGAAGTTTTTATCTGACTCTACTTTTGCTACAAATAACACAGTGAGAGATCAGAATCTTTTTGATGCCAGCACAACCCTCTTAATTAAAAGAAGTTGGGTGCCACGCCTATAATTCTAGCTACTCAGGAAGCTGAGATTTGAGGACAATAGTTCAAAGCCAGCCTGGACACTAAAAAATCTGAGAGACTCTTATCTCTAATTAGTCACCAGAAAACTGGAAGTCGTACCCTGGCTCAAGGGGTAGGACAGTAGCCTTGAGCCAAAAAGCTCAGGGACAGTGCCCAGGCCCAGAGTCCAAGCCCCATGACCAACAAAACAAACAAACAAACAAGCAAACAAAATTTCATACAAAACCCCAAGCCTGAAAAACAAAGGTGCCCAAGACTACATCATCAGTGCACACTACATTTTGAAAATACGTCAAAATATCAAGGCCAAAACTTACTGTTGTCCTGTCATCTGGATCATTCCAATAACACAAACATATCACATCTCCATTCGCACAAACCTAAAAGAATGACAAGAACAAATCTAATCATCACATAGACTGACTCTCTGGATTTCAGAAGTGTAGAAGCAATACTAAACCATTTCAGAAGAGTGTATGTACAGCCATTGTTCTATCAATCACCTTCTTAATTAATCAGCCAGTGGAGGTCTGAGCTTCTATTTGACTTTCAGACTTATCAAGGGCTGAAAGTATAAATCCATGCCAAAGTATGGACTTAGTATAAAGAAATCCCTTGGTTTGATCCCAAGCAGCATGAAAGACAGTAACCACAACAAAGAACATGGATGAGCTCATTATCCTTCTTTGCTTCTCTAGGTAGAAACAAAGGAGTCTGCTTGGCATCTCTTTTCCCTCATCACCATCCTCCATCCTATCTTCCTAGAAAACAATGAAGAAATTTTAATGGAGAGAGAGAGAGAGAGAGAGAGAGAGACAGAGAGAGAGAGAGAGAGAGAGAGAGATTTGACTTCTTGATGGTTCTAGATACTTGGCCTAAGTGCCTTGATTTTTTTTTTCTGATTCAAAATTGTATTCCCCCCATCTATACTGATGTGATTAGATCATATTCCTGGGTTGTGTAGATGATAAAGAGATCCATTCCAAAGTGAACATTTTCTTGTGTCAATTACAAAGGCAGAAAATGAATATTTATTTCCTTTCCATAAAGGGGCTCTGTCAGATGTGTTTTCTCAAAATCCATCAAGAAGCCTGGTGTGGTGGCTCACGCCTGTAATCCTAGCTACTCAGGAGGCTAAGATCTGAGGATTGTGGTTCAAAGCCAGCCTGGAAACTAAAGACCATGACATTCTTATCTCCAATTAACAACTAGAAAAGGGGAGGTAGTTCAGTTCTGTAGCCTTGAGCTGAAGAGCTCAGAAACACCACCCAGACCCACAGTTCAAGCCCCATGACCCACAAAATAAATAAATAAATAAATAAAATCCATCAAGAAACTGAAGGTCTAGTGGTCTGGTCCCAGCATGAAGGAGCAAGGTCTTTTCCACATTTCCTAAACCCACATTCAGTGTTGGTAGCTTGAAACCATCCACTGTCTTCTATCAACATTGATGACTTTCTTTCATGGTAAAGAGCAATCTGCAGTTCACACCAGGTAGGCAGGTCGTATATTGTCATGTGACTGAGTTTCCCTCCCTGAATGGGGTGATAGGCATCTCTTCACACTTGGTACATAAAGCCACATTCTTAAATGATAACTTCTTAGATACTACCCACTGCACTCAGCTACAAGACAGAAGGGACTCAAGTCTTCAAACCCCTTCTTGAAACATTCATCATTGATGTCATATGAAGGGAAAATTAACTTTTATTCTGTGTAAGCCATTAAATATTGAGGAGTTGTTTGATACTGAAATCACTATGATCCTAACAGCACTTTCTCTTTTTCTCCCAACTGTTTTTTTTTTGTCCTCTCACAATGGATATGCCAAATGTAGGGACAAGGACTGGTCAGGACAGAGGATAGAGAGAAAGGGGACCTAAAATGGCTTTGCTTTTTCACTTACAGATTTTGTTTCACTTAAGTCTTTGATTCCATGTGCTTGGGCATTCATTTCCACAGTTGCCAGCTCTAAAGCTGGATTACTTCCACAAAGCCACAATACAGAATGTAGCTTATATTCCCCCCCACACAGTGATGTCACCTAAATGAAATGTTCCAATTTAGAATCATTTCCACGTTAGGAATATATGAGAAGCCAATCCATATGCCCTAACACTTGTCAAGGAAATTAACTATAAAGACAGTATTGATGTTATACAATTAAAATGAGGGCTCTTAACGTATTTAATTTCCCCTGACCTGACTTTCTTCAGTCATTATGGACAGAAAATGTATGAATTCATTATTTGCAAATAGCCCAGTTTGCTTAATATATTCTAAAAGGAATTAAGCCTCCTTGTGTGCACATGCCCATACATACATTCAAGCACACATGTTTCTCTATAAAAAGGAATAATAACAATGAAGGTAAAGATAAGAGGGCAGTCTAAGTTGTTAAGAAGATGACTCAACATAGCATAATTATAAACATATTGTGGTACTTATATCTATCAGATGTTTCCATAACACTTGCAAGGAAGGAAGAAGGGAAGGCAGGAAGGGAGGTTAGAAAATTTAAAAGTCATTTGAACCTTTCCAGTTTATTTACCATATAGACCATCATATATTTCAATCAGTGAAATTGCATAAGGAATCTATTTGGGTGCGTTTGGGATTGTTGTGTTTTTAATTTTTTTTACAATCATAGCTCTGAAGCTTAATCACTTGTATGTGTTACAAAACCAGATGGTTCAAGTGGGTGTTTGTTTACAAGCTCTTTGCATAAGGATTTTAGCTTCTTTTTAGGCCAAAGCTGAACATTTCAACTCAGAAAGGAGGCAAATAGAAATAGATGAAAAAAAAATCACTAGATTTCATAGGTCCCTGGGCTTCCTGCTTTTCTCTGTCATGGTATCATGGTTATTGTGCGCGCGCTCTCTCTCTCTCTCTCTCTCTGTCTCTCTCTCTGTCTCTCTCTCTGTCTCTCTCTGTCTCTGTCTCTGTCTCTCTCTCTCTCCCCCCTCCCCGTATATACACATGTGTGCCTACCACTACTGAAACTTGAACCCAGGGCTTGGGTGATGTCGTTGAGCCTTTTTTTTACTAAAAGCTTACGCTACCATTTTGATCATCAGTCCTCCTCTGGACTTTTGCTGATTAATTGGAAACAAATCCCACAGGCTTTCATGCCCAGGCTGACTTCCATTTTCATCCTCAAATCTCACCCCACCCACACCAGTAGCTAAGATTATAGGGCTGAGCCACTAAGTCTGGCTTTTATGAAGATATTTTGTGCTCAGGAAAGGGGGCATATACTTAGAGTGCTTTGAGTGTATGTGGTATATCATCACGCTTGAGCCGGGAGAGGAATCCTGGATGCCAAACAGAAATGAGGAGCCTGGTGATGCTTCTGAACTTTTTTCCCCTCAAGGATAGTAGTAGTTTACCAATTGAGCCAGATTGTTGGTATTTCATTAAAGGTAAAAGTCTCATAGACTTTTCTGCCTGGGTTGGTTTTGCACCTCAATCCTCAGATCTCAGCTTCCTGAGTAGCTAAGATTATAGGTGTGAGCCAGTGGTGCCTGATTTTTGCCTTCATTTTTAACAGGGCAAATTATTAATATATTAATTCTAGGTCATTAGGGCTAATATTATTGTATTCTTCATAAGGAGTCCATTCATTTGTGTTAACCTAAACTGGGCTCTTTCTGCTACCACTCAATTACAGTATTTGAAGTGAAATACACAAGGGAAATCCATGAATATCTTAGCATTTTAGTGAATTTATTTGGACCACAGTAGCAATTGAGCCAGAAATTATAATCTAAGAAGAATGTGTTTAAGCATTATCATTTGATTTTAACCTTTTACTAGTTTGAAAAAAAACCTAACTTATATATCACTTCTTTTAGATCACCTCCACAGAATATGATATCATTTGATTGTGTCTTGTCACACTACCCTAGGAATTTATTTGTAAGTTTATTAATTGTGAGCTTTTAGATAAAGAATATGTTGAATTTACCATTACTTTTGTTCCTGGATTTCACATCTATAATTAAACTGAGGGCAAATAAGAAACATTTGGGAGAACCAAACAGGTCTTCTTGTCCTTTTCTCTAAATGATAAAGTATAACAATTATTTGCAGAGTCTGTATTGTAGAAGATATTATAAATAATTTGCAGATGATATGCTATTTCTGTGAGGATTTTAGTATTTATGGAGGTTAGTGTCTCTGAAGGCCTGGAACCAATTTCCTGTAGTATTGAAAGACAAGTATAATTTTGGAGAGTATCTACAGTCATAGCTACTTGAGATGTGGGGTTCAGTAGGACTGAGGCAAATCTAGGCCAACCAGGTGAACGAGGTCTGATCTCCACAATACTGCTGGGTATGGAGTATACTTGTGATCTCAAATACAAGGGAGGTAAAGGTAGGAAGATCACCATTAAAGGCTCTGAGTAAGAATACAAGATGCTGTCAGAAAAATGGCTAAAGAAAAAAGCAAAAAAAAACCCCAAAACGGTTCAAGTGATAGAGCCCTGAATGTCCATCTGTGAGACCCTGAATTCAAACCCCATACCACCAAAAAGCATATACAAAAAGCATGTTAAATGAATGGATGGGTGGGTGGGTAGACATACCTGTTACCTTCCCATTCTAATAATTTTGAAACTAAATTTAATATGTGTCTGTAGTCTTTACAGTGTGAATTTAGGACCACCTAAATCTGTCAGCATATTCATGATTGATGTGACTATTTGCTGAAAGTAACATTTAAGAAATAGCTTATTCATTGTTTATATACTTTAATAAAAGAGAGTGGATCTGGTAAAATTCAAGGACTTAAAATACCGTCTTGATTTTAGGCAAAAGAAATCATGGTTATAAAATATATTTGTATATGCCAATGGCGTTTAATGTATAGGAATCAATCTTCAATTAAAGCTGTTCGATGCAGTAATAAATAACAACCAGTTAGCAATGAAAGTCTAATGAATATATACCTACAAATCTTATAAATTCTCTCTTATTCTTGTGACTCTTGTATGCTCTTCTCCTTATTTTAGAACCCTACTTCCAATTATTAATTGTATGACTGTCAATTCATGGTTTCTCTAGGTGGATGGCTTATAAGTATAACCTTCCCACTTACTTTGGCATTTTGTCCTACTTTCATTATATTCAAGTTCTGTTTCTTTCAAACTTCTGTTTTGTTCATGGTCCTTTTTTTCTTCGTCCATTTGCTTTATCAATTGCCTATTTTGTGCAAATTTGAATTAGCTTACTTGTTTTGCCTAATTTATCTTAGAAATTGTGACCTTACTCACTTTCTGCTCTTTGCCAACTTGTTTCAGATGTTTTTTTCACTTCTGTCTTGACAATCTTTCTCCTCAGTTAAGTTTATACTCATTATTGCATTTTGCTGTGGTCAGTAGAGAATTGACTTACTTTGGGGAATGACCAAATGTGTGCGGAATGAATGGAATTTTAAAAGTTGTCATTTGAGTCTTCACTCTTGTACTGCTTGGATCTAGCAGCCACATATTAAGGGTACCACGCTCCTTTTGTTCCTTTGGTCTTGACTTGTCTCACTCAACATGATTCGCTCTAGATTCATCCACTTCCCTGCAAATGCCATTATTTTATCTTGACCGTTAGCAATGTAGAACTCCATTGTATATGTATATATATATATCATATTTTTTGTATCCATGCATCTGCAGTAGGACATCTAGATTGTTTCCATTGCTTGGCTATTGTGAATAGTGCAGAGATGAACATAGCTGAGCAGGTGGTCCTTATGTGCACCCAATGCTATGGACATGGTATTAGACATATAAAAACAGCTACATAGACATAAAATTTTATGATTCTATAGACATAATGTTTTATTATATAGATTGATATGTATCTATGACATACAAACCCTCAGCCTAATTTTAAATATGTTCTAAAATCTAACTGCCAGTGATTATATATAGGAATTTCCTTCTTGAATACTTGTTAAACATGTCATTTGAAATATGATGTAAAAGTCAATGTTAATAATTTCTTTAAGAAAAATAAATAACAACCAGTTTTGTATCAATGCAAAACTGTGACTTGAACATAGCAGGCTACATAGAAACTCAACTTCTGATTTGCTTACCATCTTTCCTATATTCTAGCAATATTGGTTCTCCTTGGCCACAGAGGCCATTATACATAATTACTGGAGAAGTTCATTCTGGTAAGTAGACAAAAAATAGAGGTCCACATATCTATTGGAAAGCACAGTTAATGCTTTATAAGAATCAAACTAGGGTAAGTAATTCTAGCTTATCATTCTAGAAATCTCCTCTAAAAATTCATTGGATTATTCTAATATTTACTTCATATCTAGCCTCCACCTAATGTCAGGTCACAGATACCACTTTCACAAGATGTTGATCATGAAATTTAAAGTGAGTGGTTACAGGAAATGAGACCTTTTAAAATAATATGTAATTTCTTCTACTATTGTAGAGAAATCTAATGATTCCTAATGATATCTAATCATATCCTTGTAATGGGCACTGGGAAAAATCCACCCAAGTCCGAACACATAGATTTCCTCCTCATTTATCTAAGGGGAAGGTTCCCTGTGTCCAGACTTTATATGTGACACCTGGCCCGAACAACATGTTCCTTTAGCATCAGACACAAGTTATTTGGGGATGGAGGTAAAGGAGTAAGTGTCAATAGAGATGGTACTATTTATAGCCCAATAAACTATATTGGGAACATTTCAGCAATGGTAAGCTTAGAAAACACTCCTAGTATTAATGTCTTAATACAGATATATTGTTAGATGCATAGTTTACAACATGGAACATAAACACAAATCCAGTGATACTAATAAATCACTTTCTTGACTGCTTAAGGAAAAAAAAAACTGTATTGCCAAAATGGGCTTTTTGCATTATACAATGGAGCAGAAGGCAGTGATATATATTTAAATTTTCCATTTTTAAGCTGTCACTCAAAAATTTTTTCATACTTTTTTTAGCTTATTGATCTTACTGGCTTGTGATAAGACTTCAACTGCTTGGTTGGGCTGTTTTTAGCTTCTGCTTCTTATTAAAAGAGCTAAATCGGGAATCATAAAATGTTACTAATTTAGCAGTTTTTGATAGAAATGAAGGCTAAAAACAGCACCAAAATAGTGTAATCCTCATGCTTTATTGCCCTAGAATCCCAGATTTAAATACAATGAAGCATAATAATAGATATAACCAAATCTCATATATCTCATATATCTATTTCCCTACCTTCCAGGTAATAAACTTGAATTAACTATGTGAAAATAACTGGTACTGGGTTTCTGATCCTTATTACATATTTTTACAGAAGAACACATGTATATAAACTGTACAGATGCATAAAAATATACATTTATATCTGTACACATATTCTGTACTTTTTATGTCCCTCTTTTTTTACATACAGAGAAACATCTACCTTCAATTCCTTAATGTTTAGGCTGCTTCTAATCTTTACATACACATTCTACATCAAAACAATAAAACTAGTCCCAACAGAACCAGCTGAGGCCAAATCTTATCCATAAAGTTGCATAACTGCCCCTACCCTCTCAATGCTCACACTGGCTCCTGTATGGTGAATTATCTCTCATCAGCAGCTGATCTGGGACTCAGGACCTTGTTTTTACATCATATTAGGATTTTTCTTCAGCAAAGTGTGATTTGTCAGCCTCCAAGGCTGCCTTGTAGTTAAGGTTAGTGGAGAAGAGTTAGTGGCTCTCTTACCTAATGGCCCGCATTTTGCAAAAGGCTGCCTAGGAAAAGCCACAGTCTCACAGGAGTCATAGTATGGCAGATTCCATACTAAATATTCCATGATAAATGAGCCTCATGATCATGTGCAGATAGCTTAAATACAAGTCCTGGATCTTGCCCATTTAGATATGATAGAGCATCAAATTTGTTCTTACTCCTTCTCACCGCCTTGTCCAATATCCTCACCAGTGGGCAACACAGAGACAACCACAAGTTATCCTTCTTCAACCCAACAGCAGCCTGAGTTTCTGTGACATCCCTGTACCCATTTTCTAAGGGGATCCTGAGTGCTAGCTGTACAATAGAACAAAGCCTTTTAAGTTCGTCTTTACAAAGGGAAGGTTTGTTTCGTTCTTTATCCATCTAAAATTCCATCTCCCACAGACATTTCTTCATTTACTTGGCAGCTCCTATTGCTAATCATTTTGAACTTCCTGCAATATTTCAAAATGAGCCCCCATATCCTCCCTGCCAAAGGCTTCAGTGGGCCTCCAAACACACAGACACAGCAAGGCCCATCAATTTTCTGCAGAGCTCACTGCTTCATTTCTCTAGCCCTCCTTTCCACTAATGCCACTGCTTCTTCAAACACAGCCTCACAATCACTCACACTGGGCCACTTCAGCTTGTCTACAATCTGCATATGTCTATGGATACGGGGATATACACCTAACCATAGAGGCACATTTCCATTTCTCCCCCACATAAATATGGTGATGAATTGGCCGCTTCGAGCTTTTCTGACAGCCAGTTGAAATGGTAGCTACAGTGACCAGAGGATGTCCTGGTTTCTCAATGCAGAAAGGAATTCAGTGCACGTAATAATTATCCATCCATCTCGTTCACACGAAAGGCATGGCAATGCAATTTTAGCCTTATAATCAAGACCATATGACAAAACCCAAGGCCATTAGGGACCAATTTTGAGTATTCTCTGCAAGACAATGATTTTCCAACTGCACTTACATATGCTGAATAGTTACCTATGCACGACCGCACCTGCTCTCATTTATGTAACCCTTCTGTTTTTCCACAGCCTTTCTTAGTAATGCAATCCGGCAAAGTTTCAAAGGCTCACTGGCTTCCCTGCCCCCCCTTCATTAATATATATTTTATTCCCAGAGCATAGTGCAAAAATGCTGAGGGAAAATGTTTTGCTGTGCCAATGACTATATTTTGGAGATTTGTTTGCTTCTCTTTCTTCTTTTCCGCTCCCTTTTCCCTGACTCCATCCTTCCTTCTCAGCCTGGCTTGCTTTCCTTTGAACTGAACCATGACCTTCCAGACCAATAATTACTTCGCATGTACTTTTTGACCTCACCACTTCAGGTTCAGTGACATAATAATGTTGTCTCTGAAAGGACTTGATGTTATCATAAATCACAGCGATGGACTGGCCAAGGCTCCATGTGGAAAGCAAGAGGATGTAAAAGTTATTTGGGAATTATGCAAGATGTACCTGAAGTATTCTTGCAGTTCTTACTGGAAAATATCTAGAATGAGTAAATCAATGCTTTTCATAATAAATATACATACTAAAAGTTGTAAAACGATTTACTAGTTTGGAAAAAGTAGAAAATCTCTCATTCAAAGAAAGAAAACAGTAATAGCTTAGAGAAGGTGAAAAAAATGAACCAGAAACAATGTTTTGCTAATATTACCTTCGATTTTCTATGGAATCAGTGCTCTTTCCTATCTTTCAATTGTTAAAGGGGAAAGAAATGATCTCTAAATATAGATTATCATTTTGGTTTACTAGTCGGGCTACATTCTAATGCCTTACTTCTGTATATGTTTAAATTATGAGATAAACAGACCTGTCAACACAATTTGCATCAGTATTGTTTTATTGCAAGACTACATGGATTTTTATAGTGCCATAAGTAATAACTCAGTATAATAAAAAAATTAAGCCTCACTATAGCCCCTCCCCATCTGATGTATCCACTGTCCAGAAAGTTCTCTGAATCACTGAATTATCCTTCAAGTCCAATTGCAAGCTATCACACTTTAAACCTCAGAGAGACCCTCTTCATTCTTACTTCTTGCTGCTTAATTGAACAGATGAATTTTGGCCTTCTCCAAGGAAACCAAAACAGACTGCATTATGAAACTTTCCAACATAATCCACCCTAAAGCTCCTGATCACTTAAGCTAGGCACATGTAAATAAAGGGTTCAAATGTGTGAAAGATCATGCTTTAGAGTGTGGTGAATTGAATCATATTCTGATCGCTTAATCAGGTTCTAAACATATATAAAATATATGCCTCTGAACATTAAGGCTATCACATATAAATGAATTTGGTTCATGTTAATGCATATGCTGTTTCCTCAATTAAGACCCTTGCCAGCTGACAGGCAAAGGAGTAAGTTTTGACATCTCAGCAGTGATCCTGTCTGAGCATGTGTGAACTTAGCTGTTCATCTGGTTGTCACCTCACTAGAATTACTTGCATTGGCAACAGGATATGGAGTTGCTTTTAACTCTCTCTCTCTCTCTCTCTCTCTCTCTCTCTCTCTCTCTCTCTCTCTCTCTCTCTCTCTCTCTCTCTCTCTCTCTCTCTCTCTTCTCTCGCCTTAAAATAAAGAGTGCCCTGTAGTAGTATACTGGAAGTGAAGTCCTTGTGAAAATGGAAGCTAGCCTGAAATGTGCCTGGCAGCACAGCTACAGATAGCAGAAATGGCAAGTCTTTCCCAAGTAATCATAAAATTTTGAAAGCAAACAGAGGTTGGTGTCTACACTCTTTCTGTGTCACTATGAGGCTCATCATGTAATCTGTCAAAGGCTTTCAACCAAAGAATAAACAAGAGAAGATATTCAACCAATAGGAAAACCAACAAAAGAAAAGAAAACCTTGTGTGGGGCAGGTTCAAGTAGTATAAAATATCTGCCTAGCAAGCAATGGTCCCGAGTGCGAACCCCAGTACAACCCAAAGTAAAAACTAAGTAATAATAATTTTAAAATAAAGACAAAATAGATAAGAACCCTAGGAAACTCTCCAATAGTATCTAAACTAAATTTTCAATCCTGCAGGGAAAAAAAGAGTTCAAAATTATAAAACCTGGCTAGGGAAGCTACATTATACAATAATGAAAGTGATTCTAAAAAATGGACATCGGAAAGGGTCACATACATTCTGACAATTCTTTGATGGGCTACGTAGAGTTCCTTTTCTTTCTCTATTCTTCACTGATTTATTTTACCATCTTCTCTATTGATAGTTCCTCATTTTCTCATACTATAAATGTTAAAAATCTAACCTTGGACTTCTTTCCGCTCTCTAAATTCACTCACTGTAGGCATGGGGGGCATTATTGCTGATATCTGTAGATCGGGATATTTAACAAATCACAAAAGTTCAACATTTGCTGAGGTGTCTTCCTCTTAGTTTGATAATCATTTATCCATCTTCCTATCCAACTTACTCACTTGCTTCCCAGAATTAACAATGACCGTTGTTTACTCTCACTTATTAACTAAATCTATTTTTCTCCAGTGTTTCCCCATTTTTGGTTACTAAGACCAAAAAATTCAGAGATGCTTTTGATTACTAACATCTAATTAATATATGAATAATATCGACTAAACATGAGAACATAGGAACTCAATAGACTTTCAAAAAACAAAGTGAAATTTTATACCTATATTCATGTGTTTATATATGTTTATATATGTTTGCAGTTTGTATACATATTCAAACACAATACATACATGTATATATATATTGCTGAACACATACAAGTATAGAAATTATGTTAAATGAAGCATCACTAAAATAAACTAGCCTATGCTGAGTGCTTACTAAGTCCTAAGGAATGGTAATCCTCATGAGAATCCACAAGGCTCTACCACCAGCTCAGTGATTAGGAAAGTAAGGTTAGGACTGGTTAAGTGACTTGTCAAATTCATACCTCTTAAGTCAGTCCCAGAGTCAGGATTTAAACTTTATAGTACCTCATTGATTTGCAAATGTAGGTATGAGTGTCTGTAAATTTTACTTGAAGTAGATATTGGTATTGAAGAAGGAAGTCTACAATACAGAGATATTCTGGGCCCTTGTATGTGATTTTATAACATCATCACCATGTATTTGTGTTCTTGCTTTTTACATGTTCTTTGTGTAATGATGTAAGAAAATAGTAGCTGTGCATTATATATGTTCTTTCTAAGCCATAATAATCAAGTGCACGCTCACACACCCTGTCTGACAGTGATGGTCACTCCGTTGGTGGAGAGTCCTAGTTTCATTCAGCCCCATGCTTTGTTGGAAGTTAATACTACCTTGAGTGAATATGCATTGTACTGTTTTCTTAAGATATTTCATCCTTAAGATATACAGTTAGTTTCTGTGCTGCATACAGTCCTCTCTGATAATTTTGCTTTCTCATTAGATACTAATATGCATCTTTAATTCCACAGTGAAGTTTACACCTGTGGGCCATTGATTTTACTGCTGCCGTCTATGCCTTATATTAACATGCCCAATTTATCTGCTTAACTTTCTGTTAACTTATGCCACTAGATATAGAAATATATTATAAAAAAGAGGGTAGGCATGATGGATTACACCTGTATTCCCAGCTCCTCAGGAGTTAAAGATGAGAAAGGTGATACTTCTAGGCCTGTCTTGGCAAAAAGTTAGTTAAGCCCTATCATAACCAATAAGGCAGATGTAGTAACTCACACTTGTGGGCTCAGCTATGTCAGAGACATGTGAAAGAGAATCACAATCCAAGACCAGCCCCAGGAAAAATGTACAAGACCCTATCTGAGCAATAGCTAGAGACAAAATTAAGCTTGAGTTATGACTCACATGGCAGAGTGCCTGCCTGGCAAGTGCAAGGCACTTGTAATGTAAATTTTCATTTACATGCATTAATATAAATAAAATGAAGCTACTGTAAGACAATATATTTATTTGAGGAGAGACAAATTAATTGATAGGCCACATAGAAAGAAACCTTAGCAACAGAATCACACAAGATGTTGACCTGCTATTACAGCAAAAGCAAATTACAGATCACTGTAAGAATGAACTCCTTAGTAAACAGTACTAAGACACACTGATTCATCTTAAAAGAAATCCTACCTGGGCTTGGTGGCTCATGCCTGTAATCCTAGAGATGATTCAAGAGGTTGAGGTCTCAATGAAACTCTTATCTCCAATTAATCACAAAGGAGGAGGAAGATGAAGAGGAGGAGGAGGAGGAAGAAGAGGAGGAGGAAGAAGAGGAGGAGGAAGTGGTGGTGGTGGTCGAGGCAGAGAGAGCTGTGGCTCAAGTGATAAAGCACTACTCTTGAGCAAAAAACCCTCAGTGACAGGGCCCAATCCCTGAGTTCAAGCCCAGGTATGACACATAAAAAAGAAAGAGAGCGAGAGCGAGAGAAAGAGAAGGAGGGAGGGAGGGAGGGACAGAGGGAGGGAGGGAGGGAGGGAGGGAGGGAGGGAGGGAGGAAGGAAGGAAGGAAGGAAGGAAGGAAGGAAAGAAGATGTCTTATATGTGCACTTAAGTGCATTAAGCACTTCTAGAACACTAAGACAATGCAAATGAATATATTTGTTATGAGCCCTCAGTCAGCAAAAAAAATAAGAAATTGATAGTCTAAATAAAGTTCTTTTAGTCAAAAAGTACCATAACACACACACACACACACACACACACACACACACACACACACACACACACGCAGCCACAAACTCTTAAGAAGATATTTGGGCACATGGCATTATCTACTTCTTAGTAAGGCTTTCTCCTTTAAATACAGCCCTACCATCCCTAAAATAGTCACAACTTGACACTCTCATTCTGTTTTTTTTTTCCTTATAACTAGGAAAAGTGGGTACCCAGTATAGACTTTTAGCAAAGGTTGTTTGTTTTTTTTTTTTTCCTTTCAGGCAGTTTTTCAGCTTATGCAAAATTCTACCTTGCTTCAAACAAAACCTACTAACCATAGGTGGCATTGTTGTAGCATACATCATGTTCTCCATTACCTGTATGACAGCAAAGTCAGATACTAATGAAAACTTCATTTAAGTTTTTTTTTTTAATTCAATTGAATGAGGCCATTGATACTTCAGTAATTGCTATTGAGAACCATTTGGAAAAGAGAGAAACACCCACATACCCCAAAATGTGATATAATCTTTACACAGATTATTCACTTCAGAAAAGAATTGCCCAGCATGGTTCTTTTTAGATGATTACTCCATTTAGTTTCCACAAGAAGTTTTTCAATGATTCCAAACAATGATCAAATGTGACAGCATTTATATAGGCTAAATAAAAATTACCAGTGATTTTCTTCTCTTTGTCCAACTCTAAGCAGAAAGTAATTTTTAGGCTTTGTTCTAGTTTTTAATTATGGAACACACCAACAGGAAGGAAAAGAAGTAGAGAGATGAAGGAAGCGATTAGGTAAAATCTTGACACCCTGGTGATAACCCTGATCCTGTCTGGGTTCTACTAGATTCTAGTGACCTGATTATTTCTTCCCAAGTGTGGGATTCTGGTATAATCTTTAAATATTTCTGAGTTCCTCTCTTCATTCCAAGAAGACAGGGCTTCATGTATCAAAGTAAGTGCCTAAAAATGCTCTTATCTGTCAGTATTTAAAAACGTGTTCCCACTTGAAAGTGTGGCAGAGAGAAAGGGTGTGAATGACTATCTCAGACTACAAATTTAATCAATATGGTTCCACATCTGTTGCCTCGTCTTTTAGAGAAAAGATTCCTACAAGTAGAGACTACCTTTCTGTTCTAAACTGTAAATATTACTGTTAGGTTAACAAATCCTGTTACTAAAAACAAAGCCAACCAAATACCAGAATGTATAAATAGAAGACCATTAGATAAAGAATTGTTGTAATGCTTTCTGAAAACACATGATTTCAGGGCAATATCACTAATATCACTCATGGAAACCTCAGAGCTCAGAGCAGGGAAAATAACAGGAATTAAAGTGAGAAAACGTATCCTTACATCTGGCAAGATGGAAGAACTTTTCTTACATGTGGGCAGAGGCTCCAATACCTGGAAAACAAATTGGGTCTTAAAAACCCACATTTGTGGGTTTGAGACCCATCTGTGCCATGTACAGATCACATGACCCTGAAGATGTTTTATTATCTCTCTTGGCCATTACATGAAAGTAGAGAAAAAAATTTTCAGCTTGCCAAGCTGATCGAAAATGTAATGAGATGACATACTTAAAACACTTTGTAAACTGGAAGGCACTCCATAAATGTGATTCATCTATTTAAAGAATAATTATCAAAACAGATTCTCCCTGAGGAAAGGACAAAAGGAAATGGGTTTATTAAATTATACTGAATCTATATTAGGCACCAAGAAAAATGTTCAGGCTGTGACACTGATTATAAGGAAAGCCACATAGTTGCTTTCTGAGATTGTAAACCACCAGTGCTTAAGAGAATTAAACAATCTTGCCTGAAAGTAAAAGAACTGAACATGTTATTCTGCTGCAACTCAGAGTTGGGCTCAAAGTTAATGACATTTATTAGCCAGTTCATTCTTCTCAAGACAGACCTAAGACTATTTTTCCTGGGGCCCTGAGTAACCCAGGGCATCCAACTATGTAATTCCAAAGCATTTGCTGACTCTCTCTTGAAAAAAAAGAAAAAAAAAACTGAACAAAGGTATGTCTATCCTCCACCATTGTCCCTAAATGAAGACTTTGAAACTAAGCCTCCAGTTTATAAGAAAGTATTCTCAGAACAGTATGCCAAATATGCAACTAATCAGGGTATCTTCAGAGAAACCCAGAAAACAGGAAAAAAATCACATCACACCTCCTGATCCACCCTGAAAGGGAAGTTCACACCTCTGCTGTGTGCAAGGCTCTGAAGCAAGTGCTGTGAAAACAGAGCGAAAATGCAGGAACACCCTCTGGTCCTGAAGGAGTCAGTCAAGTGGGAGAGCTGGGTATTATTCAAAGCCACATTAGGAAACTGGTGATGGGTCAATGTATATTCAAGGGACTTGAGTCATTTAAGGATGAGAAGATGGAATGGATACTTGAGCGAAGATTTCTAAGTAGAGTAAATAGTGATGATCTGGTCACAAAACAGGAGCATGGTGAAGGAGCCAAATGATACAAGGAATTAACCTCACAGAAGGCAGAGGGAAGCCTTCCTGGGAAGACGGCAAGGGAGAAGGGAGGAGTTGAGAGAGAAGGGAAGACCAGACCACATTGGAATATTACGTTGTTTAGGGTCCTTCTTTAGGAATTCCTCAGGGAAATGAAAAAATCTGACAGATGGCAGGTGAGGAGAAAAATAAATCCCAGAATCAATCTCTGAATGATATGTGGAGGGGAAGAGTAATAGCCTTGCCTGTGGAGAGAAGATGGCTCAAAGGTAGTTTCCTTTAATTCCCAGGTCTGCTCACCAGCTCCTATCAAAGTATCTTGAGCATGTCAATTTCTGTAACCATTAGGCAACATGACCATAGAATGATTTACCCCTCCCAGGAGCTTCGGATGGGCCCTGGGGACTTTAGATATGATAGTAGAGGATGGAATATGTGTTTGCTAAAGAAGGATATGTTTTCAGAGAGGTGATAGTGGTGGCTGATACTTTTGTGAATCCTGAAGAACCTTTATGTAATCCTAGGAAGAAATAATCACCCCAAACTTACTCTTCTCTCTGGTCTAGATAATGGCTCTTTATATTTAAAAAATGTCCCTACTATTAGTAGTTCTGTATTTATAAAGCAAGAAGAGAAGAAAAACTGTGACAGGGAAAAATAATAACAAAATGTACGATCCACAGAGGTGGTGGGAAGATATAATGTTATTTTACATATTTGATATAAAGCCTAAATTAAGCCATAGAAAAGAGGCCATGAATCTTCACAGCCTCATTATCAAGCCTTCCTAAACCTCAAATACAGAAAAATACATTTCATAAACAAAGACCCAATAGGATTTTAATGGTACAATAAATTTCACAGACATTTGCACTAATCACATTTCATTACATTATTTTCCCAGAGAAATTTCATTTGATGCAAAGTCAGATTTTGAAAGAAGGTGTGAAATAGCTTTGGGGAAAGCTCGTTTATAACTGACCGTGATCACACAGGTTCATCTTGGGGAAAAATGCGAAGGACAATTGCACATTATGAAACTAAGAAGTTTCCTGGATGTTTTTGACTTCCCCACTCCACAGCTGTCCTGTGACGTGACAAACCCTCATATTTCTCTTCCATACCATCCCAGATAGCAGGAATTTCAAACCCCATTTAAGCGATTCACTTCTGAGGTAGTCTACAACCCTGAATGACTTTCTCAGCAGTATGAAGGCTATCAATATGGAGATGAGCTTTCTAATGCAAATTTCCATTTACTTATTACTGAAGATACCATAGTTTGAATATCATCACCACAATAGCAGCATACCAGACAAAGAGACACATTTTCCTAGCATGGCATTAAGATCAGAGCAAGACACTTTCTTACCTGTACTCTGTACTCTAGCAGATACACCTGTGGCTGTGCTTCAAGATAAGAAATATCTATAGGCAAAGGGGGCTGAACTCATTCCCTCCTATGCCTGTGTACCTGGAATCCTAAAATTTTTTTCGGGCCTGAATCTATTCTCCCAGTGGCTGAGTGTTCAATCTATGGACATCTAAGCTTACAAGGAGTGCACTATCCTATGCTAGTACAGTACTCCAAACCGAAGGCCTACATTACAATTTGGCCTTCCGAATCATTCTCCGCCATGCTTTCCGAAGCGGAATGTACTAATAAGGTATCTGGGGGAATAGTTTGGGTTGAAAGTCACCAAGATTCCAAGATGTTCCAAAAATGATGTCAATACTGCAATTTATGGACAATACATAAAGTTAAAAGAAAGAAAAAAGTCATGAAAGTATATTTGTCAATGAAAAGTACACTTGCTTTCCTTAACAATTTCTTAGCTTGGTTTGCAGCTTTTAAGGAACTCTGGTATATAACATCTCCATTCGTATTCTTGTCTTAGCCAGTACATAGGAGCTACATTTCTACATTGCTTTTTCATCAGAGTGGCCTATCTGTCTCTATATGTGTTCATCTGGTGAAAAATTCAGATGGAGTACAAAGTTTTGACAAAGCACTTTTCGTATTCATTCAGTCCTCCTCAGTGGCCTAGATAGGGACTCAAACAACCCAGAATACTGATTTTCATGCTGTAGATAAAGTGAGGACTTCTTCCTGAGGAAGATCCATCTTAACTGTCCTCTCTCTTCCCAAGTCCCCAGTCTCTAACTCTGACCCTGGGGAGGACCTTCTGAAGCAAACCCCAGAAACCACATCACAGTGTAGAGACTTGACAATATTTTTCATCCACATACCTGCTTTACAGAGGTGTCTATTATGGTCTTTCATATGTTTTTCATTGAGTTGCTGCTATTCTAATTGCTGGATTTAAACACTATACAGTGCATTTTGAATCCCAAGCCTTTATTAGAGATGTTGTTTGCAAACATTTTCTCCCAAGATGTGGATTATCTTCTTGTTTTCTTTTGCAAGTAAATATCTGTATCTGCAGTTTATAAAGGGTATTTTTAATCATTATTATTTTATTTTAATGATGTCATTGTATCTGTAATTCCTTTTTTGAGTTGTGTTTTTGATACTGTGTCAAAAAGATGATTGTCACAACACAGGTCATTCACATTTTCTCCCATGTTTTTTTCCAAAACGTTTTATAATGTATAGTTTTGTCTTTTTCATAGTCTATGATGGATTTTAAGATAAAAATGTGTAGAAATCACACAATTTGAATATAGATTCTGTGTGTGTGAATGTCGATTGTCCCAGCACTATCTAGTAAAGGTTGTCCTTTCCCATTGGGTCTCCTTTGCTTCTTCTTCAAGATCAATGGAATATATATATATATATATATATATATATATATATATATATATAATACTGGTCCTAGGGCTTGAACTCAGGGACTAGATGCTGTCCCTGAGCTCATTTTGCTCATAGCTAGCACTCTACCACTTGAGCCATAGCTCTACTTTTGTCTTTACTAGTGATTAATTGGAGATAATAGTCTCTAGGACTTTCCTGCCCTGGCTTGTTCCAAACCCTTATACTCAGACCTTAGTCTCCTAACTAACTAGAATTACAGGTATGAGCTACTAATGAGTGTCTCGCTGGACTATTTTGGTGTAAGTATATTTCTGATCTCTCTATTCTGTTTTATTCACCTATGAAGATGATTCTTTTCTCAATTCTGTTTTGCTTACTATAAGTTTCTAGTTATATCTTTGGAATTGGGAAGTGCCAATGCTCTGAGTCTTTCTCTTGCAACATTGTATTTATAATTCTAGTCATTCTTACCCTCTACATAAAATTAATAATGTGTTGAAATCCAGAGAGACTGAAGTTGCACTGAATCAATGGATCAGTTTGGGAAGAGCTTATATCTTGATGATACTAAGTTTTCTATTGATCACCGTAGAATAAGCTCTCTATTAGGAACTTCTATTGTGTTCCCTCAGGACATTTTTAATACTTTTGTCATATTTTAAATGACATTTATGTGATATTACCTTTCATGTTTCCATTCTTCCATATTCTTGGGCTTCAGGCTTGACTATTACCTTCTAAAGCATACATGGATTCATTCACTCATTTACTCTTATATACCTCTTAATATCCACTGCATAGCCACTGCATGCACATATCGTAAGCCTTGAGAATTTTGCAGGGACAAAGCAATTGCTGCTATTTGAGAATTTATATTTGAAGTCTCTAAGCTGATAAATGTAAACATAAGAAAATCACACTGCTAGCAACTTATATGTGAAGATATTTCTGAAATACTGAATGAGTAAGTGAATAAATATTCACGATCTCTGTCCTTTCAGAGCCGGAAGAACATTATGTTTTGCTAGCTTTTCCTTCAGCACATTAAAATGATAATAATAATAACAGCAATCTGTTTTGTCTCCTACTGGCTGAAATTTCTGCTTTAATTTAATGATAAGTTCACCTTCTGTGCTTACTAAATCCTTAATCGATGGACTGATATTTTAGGGACCAATTTCAGACTATTATTAGCCCTGCTATAGAAATGTAAAGCAAGAATGTTAAATCTGAGGTAAGAAATGGCTTCCAAAACTCACATGCAGGGCCATGAATTTGAGAGGAAGAGTCAAGGGCACATGAAAAAATAAAAGCATTACATAGAAACATAAAATAATTCTTCCTCCAGTTCCAGATTATAATTCAAACAGTTATAACTCCCTCAATCCCCCCACCAATAATCAGGTTCAATGAAGTCACAGTTATTGATAGACTTTGTTTTCAATCCTTCAGGTATTTTACCCATCACAAAACCCAAGAGCCACCAGGAGCAACAGACCTGCAGCCACTAAGTTTTACTATCAACTGGCAAAACCCACAAATAAAAATGAAGATGAGAAAATGCATCACTAAAAATCTAATGTGCAGTTGGCTCAATGATAAACCAATTTGAATTAGTGAATACTAATTGAAAAAACTGCATGACAAAGTATTTTCCCATTAAAGCAGGAATTTGCTAAAGGCATTTTCAATTATTTATCATGCTTCAGTAAAAAGCTTCACACATTCTAACAACACTATGTCTGCTTCAACTTTGCCTACCGATCGAGTTTTTTGTACAATGGCTACCTAGCCCAAATGACTTTAAAAATTATATGCCAATGACCTTGACAAGGTTCCTCCATTTTTATGAGGTTCTTTTTTTCCTCTCTCTATAGTCCTCACACCTAACTGCACAGATCCTTTTAACCTGAGAATCTAATTATTACCTAAGTATTAATAATTTTAACCTTATCATGGCTTCTCTGCATCCAAAAACTTGCAGTTCCCTATACTTTACTAGACAAGTCGTTTATTCAGGAGTTTTGACTACTGAGAAGGACATTCCAGATGAAGGACTATCTCCCTTTGAAGTATACAAATATTTGAATGTCCTTTCAATTGCTTAGATAACTTACACTTCTCAAAATCAGGGCAGAGGTGACTGCTGGGAGCCAAAATTGTAGATTCCAAGCCTACAGGGAAGGGAATATATCTGGAACATAATACCCTGTTGGTGCTCAATAAATGTTTATTAATGAGCCCCAGTTTTTGACCCAGGCACAGAGAATAAATCTAAGGAAGGGAGATTATGCAAATAGACAGAAAGGTCACCCAGCCCTACATGGGGGTGTGGCCCAGGGTGGGGGCAAAACCAAGTCATTCAGGTGACAGGACATTCTCTTGGGTGTATAGCTGTGACCGTGGCAACCCTCATTCCAGTAGCTATCTATTCCATTATAAAATAATGTGGAAGAATATTTCAGTCAGTGGCTACAGCAAGAAAAGATGGTTCCTTTCGGGTGTTACATGAAGGAAGAGTGCTTCTATTTGCATAATAGCTTATACAGATGTTGTGGTGGATAATGGGGAATGAAGAAGAGAGTGAAACTGTACAAATAAAAGAATTGTAAGTAATTTCAATGTCCGTGTTGTGTAACTACAGGAAGGAGAGAGTTGAGTGCTCATGAATAGATGAATTTAATATGCTAGGCAGAATACAAAGTGTTAGAAATCCATGTCATCTATACTCCTGCCATTGGGCAAAGACCAATCTAAAGGCAAAATTTACAAAAGACGACACACTTTCTCTGCTATAAACAAATAAACAGGAAGGCAGGAAGCAATTCGCAGGATGCCTTCTAAGACTCATCTGTTTTTCCTTCCCGGTACTGTATAAAAGAATGTTCCTATGATTTGGCAAAGGTCATTAGCTCTGGAAATTATTGTTTTAATCTAGAAAGTAAAACTAAAGTTTACAATGGTTTCTTTTAATAAAATATTTATAATATTTCAGCAAAAGAGCTAAATAACTTTGATCTGAAAATGAACAATGGAAGTGAACTAGACCTATTTCTCTCTAGTAGGACACATAGCTCAAAACACACACACATAAAAGATGGACATGTCTAATGTTAAACTATATTCTGTAGACATTCTTGTCTCTTAATTGAAATCTTATCTGATATGACGATTATCTCTTTTCCTTCTGCTACACTAATCTTTCCTAGCCTGAAGGCCTACTGCTTGTGAATTATTAAACAATCATATTTGTAGCAGCAAATTGATTTCTGAGAGAATCCATATTGATTGAGATATTTAAGACGAATGATTTTGAGTGCAAGGTGTTTAGATATTATTACATGTGATGAACGAAACCAGTAGGGTTTTGTTTGGGGGTTTTGCTATTTATATTGTTTTCTATTAATAGATGATTCTGCTCTGCTCTCCCACCTCAAAGCCATCTATCTATTGACCAATCGTGCACCAGTGTTTTTCAACCTAAGTATTTGCTGTGCTAAAACAAGACCAGCTGTTGTCCACATTCGTAAAAAGGTGGAAATGGTGACAGTTGCCTGGTTGACCATCAGGGTTGGAATTCATAGTTATAACTGTTGGCTAGGCTAATTCATCTTGTTTTTCTTCTGTAATACAGGAGATATCCTGAAACCACACACTACTGCAAATGAATCATGAGAGATAGAGCGAGAGAGTGAGAGAGCAAGAGAGCTAGAGCTAGAGAGAGAGGGGGGATGGGGGAAGGAGAGAGGCAAAAGAATTCACAGTGCATGAGCCAAACTGACAACACCTCATCTTTTTACAGACTCTCAGGCTATACTGGAGTCTAGTAATAGTATCAGAGGTGAGTCACCAGTGGCTGAGCTACTTTGGGGACCAAGATGCTGAAAACCCATAAGCCAGAGCCTAATCAGCACTAAACAGGACAATCTTCTGATTCCAAGGCTGTAGGCTACCTGAGTTCTAGTATCTGCTCAACTGTTGACTGACTACATAAACTTAGAATATTGGCCAGTACCAATTCACTTTTAATACTCTAGGAAAAAGAAGATGACCCCAACTGATTTTTAGCATACAAGACAGGTACACATTTAAGAGTCTGATGTTCAGAGATGATGTTAGGACAAGAGGCAGCGTCAGGGTAAGCTTTGTTGCTCTTGGTTTTGGAGGAAGGGAGAGGTGGATAGTACAACTCTCGACTGCTGAGCCATGCTGTCCTAGGTTCTTATGGTTGTATGAGAACCTATGATTTCAAATTTTCTGCTGTCTCTTAACTCCATATCCAAACTACCATCACATTCTGTTACTACTCACCTGAGGACCACACGTACCTGCTCAGTCCCCTTGTCATGCTGTTTTCCTCATTATGCCTGACAAGGCCCTTCTATCCAAGGTTTATCCCTATATTTCCTATTACTGGAAAGCACGGCTCCTAAATAGCCACAGATCCACTCTTGCAAATTCTGTCAGTCTTTTCTAAGTGAAGGCTCTCCTCTCCTCACCACCCCATGTAAGACATACCCTCACCACATTTATTGTTCCTCTTGTTTGCCCTGTCTGTTCTCTTCTGTTGGTTGCCTTAATACAGTATAAGCTGCATGCAAGCGTAGGTCTTCCTCGCTGTATCCTACAGCCCAGAGCAATACTGGATTAATAAATGAGGTTTTTTTCATATATTTTTATTGTAATTAATAGAAGGGTTACATGATATTTGCCAGATAGAAGGTGCATTACTTCACATACATTGATACCCTTTCTCATGTCTTGGTCCCTATTTCCTCCCCCCACCCCTGCCCCTCATCTTGTTCTCCCTCCCTTCCCTATCTGACTTCAAAAACCAAATATGCATATATCTAATATATCAGATAACCAGGTGAAATACTGTAACAATATGAGGTAACCAAGGGACAGCAAAAGAGATGAGAGATAACATAGTACATTAAGGACAACAATCTCTCATACAAATAAATAAGTCTATAACTAAAAAATGTGCAAAGATACTGCTAATTCACAAGAATTACTCACAAGAATATGCATTGCAATCTTTTATGGAAAAAAAGAGGAAGAACTAAACTGTTTAGAAAGCATCATGTGAATTAAGTGAAGTGGGATAGACTCAAAGGAACATAGGCTCAATGGTTTCCCTCATTTGTCATAATCAGTAGAAACCTTGGGCTCTCCTAGCAGAGATTTACAATAGAACAAAACCTAGGTACATAAGGCTATATAGAATGACACTAAATGAAAGGATCTCCAGGATATAGAAATAAATGAGAGGATTTTTTTGGCTTTTATTTTTTTTTTAAGGAATACAAGATTACGTGAATGATTTCCAAATCCAGCCTGAATCCAAATGTCCCTCTTGGTTCTTATGAACCAGTAGGTCTATCCTCACTCTTACACATCATCTTTCTCAGCTGCACGTGGTAACACTGCAAATTAGTACTAACCCGTATGCAAGTGTTCTGCTTGAAATAAATTATAAATAGATGGTTATCCTAACTGGAGACACCGTCACTCACATTTCTGTTTAAAGAAAAAAAACAGGTAAGTTCCCAATGCAGTCACCTTTCTGAAGCCTTCCTAATTGATTTAAGCCTCAGAAATTCCAAATTCCACAATAAGCTGGTTCTGGGCTGCCGTAGATAGTCATTTTCCTGAGCAAAGGGGCAATTGTGATAAAAAGATCTCAACTTTCCTTAAACTGACATTTATAATATTTTTACTCCTAAACCACATATACATTAGCCACCAAAGTTCTCAGGGTAGAAAATAAAAAGGCTGGTTTATAATTTTTTAAACAGAAAAAAAATGGGCTGCAGCACTTTAAAACTTCTCAGTTGGAAAGGGATATTTTTGGTCAATGATCTATTTTTATTTCTGCTCTGCTGTTTCTCGAGGAGTCCAATGACAAGGACCTGTCCTTCAAAGTTTTAGTCTGTGGGCACAGAATTAGCATTTTCAATTACTTTCTCTGGATGAAGTACACAGGTCTCGGTTTCTCTGTCCCACCCCCTCCCTTCTCTCTCTCTCTCTCTCTCTCTCTCTCTCTCTCTCTCTCTCTCTCTCTCTCTCTCTCTCTCTCTCTCTCTCTCTCTCTCTCTCTCTCTCTCTCTCTCTCTTTCCCCTCAGAGGATAAGGGAGGGCAGTTTCTGGGTTACCCTTCCTTTTGGTCCCCCACAATTTTACAGCAGACTATAAACATACTCCCACTCTATGCTACATGTCTTTCCAAATAAAAGAAGAGCAATATGGAGAATTTAAACCGGTGTGTTGTCTGGTTAACAAATTTGTTTTTTGTCATTCTTAACAAATAGACACCTATTTTTGTTATTCCTATTGATTCTGCAGCAAAGCCAGTTCATGTTATTATCTTCCATAGTATTCTCGGAACAGGTATCCTTACAGACATTCTTAATAAAAACAGACATCAACTGGGAACTCAGAAATGAGATCCGATTCTTTTATCAATCAAGAAACAACCATGGCTCTATTTCACATTCTTCCTCAATGTCCTACCCCACTCTTCTTCTAAATACAAACCCGTGGTAGATCAAGAACAAAGAGAAAAGAAATAACAAAGGGGAAAAGCCACCTCCTGTTTATTTCTCAACAGCAATAAATATGTATCCAGTGGAAAGATCTAGAAGCCTGCTATAAGGGTTGAGCTCAGGTAGTATCATGATGCAGTTGTCTTGCCAATTCAGGGGTGGATCTTAAAGGGCTCTTCCATGCCTCTGGCTCAGGTGTCTATTAAGTCAGAGATAAATGATTCTCAAGTCCTTTGAAAATGCATAGTGCTCATGAATGAGACGCTCAGAGAATTCTGAGAGTCTCCACTTCAGTTCTCACACTTAATATATATTATATATCCTGTTGTACTACTTTTGCCCCATGAGTGAAGATGCAGGAGACAATCTCTTTCACTGGGAAGAGTCATGCTTAGTGAAAGAGGTTAAGAAACAGGCAACTGACTCAATCACCAGGACCATACTCTTATACCCCTGGGAAAGGACCATGAAAAACCAGACCCCTGGAGGGATTTTTTTTTTTATAATAAAGACCAATGTCCAGGACAAATCATCTCATCTACTTTCCTACAAAATTACAACACCAAATTATCTTAATTTGTGGCCAACATTTCAAGCACAGCTCCTTTCCACAATGTATTCAAACATCTTATAGCTGTCACTTGAGTTTCAGACATGTTTCTTTTATCCTTTGTTTGTTGTTTCAGTGGTCCTGGCACTTGAACCCAGGGCCTGGGTGCTGTCCTTAAGTCTCTTGACTTACTACTTGAGCCACAACACCACTTCCAGCCTTTTCTGAGTATTTTATTATGGATAAGAGCCTCTCAGACTTTACTGCCCAGGTTGCTTTGAACTGTGATCTTCAGATCTCCACCTCCTATACAGCTAGGTTTACAGGTGTGAGCCATAAGTGCCACATCTTAATGAATTCAATGCCTAATAGAAGTCCCCAACCCAATTTCTTACAAAAGTGCATCAACAGAAGTGTAAGTCAGGTGCTTGTTTCATAAAAGAAGCATTAAATATATGGTTAGCCATTGAATGTGTGTGAATATGAAAACTACCATGCACTGTAACAACTTAATTGAATATGTATGAAATTGCAGTCCCTCTGATTTTATATAAAAATAAGTGTGGAAAGAATTCACCAAGGATACAACTTCACCAAGTTGCAAGTACGTGCACTGCTGGGTGACTAATCCATCAGTGCTATTGGTGTTTCCTTACTTTATCGTTCACCATCCTCATCTCTGTCTGTCTGCCATTTACCTGGCACTATCTTGTTACAGCAACAGCCTGCAATGTTAAACACCTCTTAATTATGGCCTCATTGAACAAAGGTAGCATTCATCTCTTCATGTCACAAAGACAAGTCACAGCTACAGCCTGCAGTGGTAGCGATTTTTTTTGTAGGAGCCTGGCAGTTAAACTCATTTTTATTATCCTTCAGTAAGGAGACTGTGGGTTTTATTTTGTGCTTAAGTGATGGGTTATACTCAAATGAATCTGTTTTGCCTTCTTATTCCTCTTGTACTTTCATAAGGAAGAAGAGAGTTTAGGCACATTCTATTCTTTATCCAGCCCAAGTCAAGTGGACTGCAGGGAAAATAAATGAAAGCAGACTTTTTTTCTGTCTTTCTTTGTTAGTTTACTTAATGGTGGATGGAAGAATGCCGAGCATCTTCAGCAGAGATGTATTTGTTTTATTTTTTTATATTCTGTTCAGTAGAATTTATGTTTATGGCAGAACGAAAACTAGTGGAATTTCTCTACCTCCTTTTTTCTCACCCTCTTCGCCCACTCCCTTTCCTTCCTACTTTCTTTCTCTCCCACCATCTTTCTCTTTCCTTTCAGTATGTTTCTGTTGTTGTTTGAAAAATGAATTGGGAGTGTTAGCAAAACAAGACAATACCTATCTATGCTATTCCTGCTTAAAACACTCTTATGCAGAAACTCCCTTGACCCTTGTCTCAACCTGTCTGTCACCTCAAGGCACTAGGAGTTCTCTGGCCAACCTTTCTTTCATGAGATTTGATTGCCATCTAATAATATAGAGTAGAAAAATGCCAACAAATGTGAGATCTAGCCAAAAGTTCCCTGAGGACTCAGAGACTGTTAAAATCTAAGAGATGACGTGGGCTAAATTTCAGAAGTAAACCTTCATTTTACTTTATATTTACGGGGTACTTCTTGAAACTTTTCCACATAGACTGAGAGCTGTGAAGTCCCCGCCCCCCGCACTGCTTAGAGAGAAGGGGTATACAAAAAGAATAAAACCTACACAAGGTCAACACCAAATAGGACAGGTAACCAGGTTACGAAGAGCATACATATCCTGACTTTCCTCCACTGTGCTATTTATTATACAAACACTGTGCTATTTATTATACAAGTGCCTAACTTACAGGGTAGAGATCATTAACCAAGTGAATGAATGGAAGAAATGGAGACCAGAACAAGTCATTTGTTTTTTTGTCATCATCTTCTTCCTCTTCCTCTTCCTTTTCCTCTTCCTCCTCTTCTCCTCCTCTTCTTCCTCCTTTCTTCTTCTTCTAAAAATTTGTCACAAATGACTGTGATAGGCCAAATCTACCTTGCTTAACTTCTATCCTGTCACCTCTACCAACAGGTGTTTTTGCTCTATTGGGGATCAAACTCAAGATTTCATCAATCCTGGAAAACTGTTCTACCACTGGGCAAATTTTTGCTCGCTTTTACAAATAAAGCTTTGCTGGAGCACAGCCACATTTGCATACTCTCATAATATCCAAGATTGCATTGGCGCCACAATATCTAAGTTAAATTGTTCTGATATAAGGATTGTATGACCACCAAAGCCAAAAAATATTATTTATATTGACCTGACAGAACAAGTGTGCCAGGCCCGGGCCTAATATATACAGATGGTGTCAAAGTGGCATTGGAAGGCAGACTGTCTAACTTTTCAGACAGGAAATAAAATATAATCCAATCAAATGTTTCACCCCTTACTTAATCAGAAACAAGAAGATTTTATAAATGTTGTAATCTCAACCCTGCAAAAGGGGTTTTGACCTCTACCTAGTCAATACCTCTGTATCATTAATGCTCTGTGGGGAGTTTCTGAATGTCTCATCAATGACCAGGCAAAATGAGGATCAAGGATAGCACCCAGGCCTTGAGTTCAAGCCCCAGGACCTGCAAAAGTAAGGGAAAAAAAACCCACTATATACTCTTACCTATCCTCTTCTCTTCTGTGTTGTTTTTCCTCTGGAAGGCAACCTGAAATGCCCATGTATCCCTGTAGCTTAGATTTGCTTGAGTTTGGATACAAGCCTGCTCTCTCTCTCTCTCTCTCTCTCTCTCTCTCTCTCTCTCTCTCTCTCTCTCTCTCTCTCTCTCTCTCTCTCTCTCTCTCTCTGTTTCTACACACACACACACACACACACACACATTCTGTCTGTCTTTCTGTCTGTCTCTCTGGCTCTCTCTCTGGCTCTCTCTGGCTCTATCTTTGTCTCTGTTAATTTGTCTCTCTCTTTCTTGCTGTCGGCTTCTCCTGTGATGAGGATGTTTTCTCTGGGCCTGTTTTTAAAACTGTTAATATGTGGCAATGAATGGCCTGAAGAAAGAAGAAGCCTCTCCTCCCAACTCTCATCTGACTGAAAAATGCTATTGAAGATTCACTATCAATCAGTCACAACATATCACACACACACACACACACACACACACACACACACACACACACACACACACACACCACCCTTTACCCTAATCTTCATTTCCTCCTCAGTGTCTAGTTTATAATCATAAATGTCCCTTGGGGCACCTAAGAATTAAAACTCTTTTCATCACAAGGATTCATTCTTGAATCTTCTGGTCATGTCATCAGAAAGACAATATCTCAGTGGAAAAAGAGAAAAGCAGTAGTCAACGTCTAGGATTAGCCACTTCTAGCCACATGATAAACCACTCGAATTCTTTGCCTACATTTCTGCATCTGTGAACAGTGACAATAATCACCCCTATCTCCTAGGAGAATTATGAAAATTAAATGCAAAGCACTTAGTACTGGGACTGGGACCATCAGTAATGGTTATGATATGTGTTTCATAATTGGTATGGAAACAAATTTGATTTTTGAAGCAAATTCTCATCAACACATTACACAGCCAGTCAGCTGGCCAACTTCACATACCAAAAAGAGCTTAATAATGATTTAATAAAAATATGCACATTTCACTGAGCTGTTAGCTCCTTTTAAAGGAATTCCTTAAACACTGAAATCTCTACAACCACACGATGGAGTATATGAAAGAGATGCCTCTCAAGGGAAGTTTTTAAGCCATCACATTGCTAAACCTTAGGATTCTTACACAACATTATTCTATCTCTCCTTTTTTTCCTGTCTACCAATGGAAATCTTCATTTTCTTGTTCCCAAATCCCTTCTTTCATGAAGCTCATTGAATAACCCCATCTATGGTCTACAAAATCCCACTTGTCTTCCTCATTGTGAATTCAGGAAGCAGAAATATTTGCCTTTGTACTATAGCACAGGCTTAGAATGATAACCTTGAGTATCACTTGCTAGTCATGACCTCATATGAGCTAAAGCTTAGTCAACCACAGACCTGGTGCTTAAGTCTGAATCACATGTATCCAAAGGCTTTCGTGACAGATCTAGCAGGATATCCCGCAACAGCCCCAAAGCTAATGAACCTTAAGTTTTAACCCCCAAGCCAGTTCATTTTCTAGATTCTTTGTCCAGATTAATGTCATTACTACTTACTAGTCTCATTTTCAAAGCAGAAATGTATTCCTTAATTTTCACCCTAATGAGTGATCCTCTTTCTTCATACTGAATAATGCTTGCCCTCTATGGTTTCATAGATGCTAAGTCAGTTCACATATATCAGGTTCATCCAGGACCATTGCAACAATCTCCAATGCTGGCTACTTTCTAGTCCCTTCAATCCACTCTCCAAGGTGTCTTGTCCCTAAGCTCAATGTGGACCACAACACAGCATTTAACTTATTTAAGCATTCCCTTCTTCTCCAAATAAATGCATAGCCCATAGCATGGCACATAATACATCACAACTCTATCTGTTAACTGAACAACAGTGCTCCCTGTCATCTCTCTACTCACCTTCACCTTATGTTCCAGCAATATAGGAGCAGTCATTTATGGTTCTTTGACATATGTTCTCTCATCCTGAAGTACTTTTCTGGCCTTATCTGTACAGAAACCATAATTTGGCTGTATGCATGAAAATTACTTCCTGAAATAGGGGCTTCACACCAGTCTTTGTCCCAATGCATCCATCCATCAGTTAAAAAAAAACTTATAATTGAGTTAAAGTTAGATATTTTCCTGTCTTTGTACTCTACCATAAGAGTAAAAATATATTTTTGAACGAATGGAAAAACCATTCTTTGACTCCATTGCTTAATTTTCCCTCTGGCTTCATTGGATTTCTCAAAGGATGCAATGTACACATAGGCTGTGGAATCAGACAATCACAGAGTCAGACTAAAATCCACTGTTCATTAAATCTAGGATCTTGGACAAACTATACTTATCTTCTGTGAAATAGGGGAAATCATTTCATAGCACTGTTATAAGGAACCAATGAGTTTAATGCATGCAAATAAGTCAAAACAGCACCCTCGCATGAAACAGTTCTTCAATAATTGCTATCAGTTATCATTATATACTATGTATATACATGTATATATGTAGGTATGTATGTATATGAGAGAAAACAAAGAGTGACAATGAATATTTCTTAGCTCAATAGTCATTCTACAAACTATTCTACTTCCTCCATGATTTTCAGTGTTGCTGAACATAAAGAGTTAAACACACACACACACACACACACACACACACACACACACACACACTTCTCCAACTTGTCATCTGAGGATGAGGGTCGAAGAGAGAGAGTGCTGCTGGTTATGGATGTTAAATAAACAATTTTTTCTTACAACAAACCCCTGGCACCCTGTTCTCACCATGTCATGGCCTGTGATGACTTAGTGTCTTCCAAGCATGACCAGGCGATTAGCGGGGCTGTGTCTGTGCATCTCTACAGTAATGAGAGCTCTCTTTCCATTTGCCATGTAGTGAAGCCTGAGCGCTTCGCTGCCTCGTGAATTTTCAGCTTGATGAATTCATTATTCTCCATATTTTTCTCCTCCCTCTTTCAGAGAAAATCTCTTTCCCCCAAAATGTCATGGCTATTTTTTAGCCCCTTAAAGAAATGGTGATTCTTAAAATGGAAAAAAAAAATGAAGACAAAAACCATTGATATCATATAACAGCTTAGTTCTCCCCAATGACAATTTAAGAAAAAATGAGAAAGTAAGAAAAACAAAACTTTTTGGATTCAAATATCTCAATCCTGGGTTTCCTTGTATAGAAATACACAAGTTATGTTACATCTTTTCTAAAAAAAAAAATGTACCCCATTGTTTTAGAACTGAAAAAAAAAATAAACCGAAAGTTGGTTATTCTAGATGAATTAGGACCCGAGAGCTTTTCTCTTACTCTTTGCTTCTTTTGTCCTCTAAGGACATGCAGGGGTTACAGGCCTCACCAGACCCCCACTCTCACACAGGCATAGGGCTGCTCTGCAGGGTATCATGGACAATTTCTTGTGCTTGTGCATTTAGGAAGCACTTTCAAGGGAGAGCAAGATGAAAGAATATCAATCCATTAGAATGGATTAACGGATAGTAAAAGAATACCTGACTTAACACCAGTGCTTTGCCTTCTAAATTTCATCTCTTCCATCCTATACTGTCAGGCTTTAAGAGTAGGTAATTGGGAGAAGAGAACGCTACAATAAGTCAGCCACAGGCTGCTTGTTACATTCTGAATCAAGATGGTGAGTTTAAGGAACATAAAGAAAGTAGCGTGACAGAGACTAGATTTTTCAGCTAACTCAGATACGAACCACAACTATCAACAATTTTATCTTTATACACACCAACTGTGAATCGGTAGAATATTTTACCTATAAGCAATATTCTTGTAGATTAAATTGTTAGAGCTCTAATTCCACAGCCAGGTGATCTGAGTTTGAAATTTTACTGGCATAATAACCTTGAAATGCTTACCTAATTCTTCAGACCTCAGCTTCCTAATCTGGGAAGTGAGAGTATTGTGTATACTTAATACGCAATGTGGAGACCATGTGAAATAATTCATCAAATACACTTTAGATGTTCATGATTTAACTATTATTAGAATTATATGAAATATGGCATTGTATGTATATTTCTTTTTATTGATTTCTTAATACTTTTTCAAATACTTATTTCCTTTCTCAAAAGCAGGCATCAAATTAGTTTCTAGATTAAAATTTTGGTTGCTGTTGTTAAATTTTTGTTTGCCCAAGTATGAGGGATTCTTTTGTCTTCTAGATAGATGGAGAGGAAAAAAGAGCTAGTGAGAAAGGGATATTTTATACACAAACAAGTATGCCTGTGTATACGAACAATAAGAATCTATCTAGGCCCTCAAACTCAGAAAAAAATGCAATGAGGACAGTAGAGTTTTTGCAATATGTACCAGGTCATTATAAAAATATTATTAAAAAGTCTATACCTACTAATTGGGTTTCTAACATTGAGAAAAATCTAATCTCTTATGAGGTGAAAAAATGCCCCAAATGGATACCTCTTCCATTTGGCAGAATAATCCCAGATCCTGTCGTTCTTCTCAGAGGTACAACCTTGCTGTGGTCAAAGATGTTGCTGCTCAGATCTAAATATAGGGTCATGGGTGCTAAGGGAGTGGTGGAGAGATAAGATGAAGGGGGTAGATGGAGGCCAGCAGTATAAATAACCAAGGAACAGAGACTACTTTTAGAGCTTCGAATGTGGAAGATTCAAGCAAAGCTCATGTTTTGTTTCCTGAAACAAAAGAAGCAAGAATGATGTCCAGGTTTCTCTGAGTATCTGGCAGAAATATACTCCTCTCTCTCTATTGTTTTCACTCGAAGAATCAAGAGCTTAAAATAACTCCTTATGATCACTTTAAGACTTCTAATCTCCAAGGCACATCCACAGTATATGTACGGAATGAATGGTCCATACCAGCCGATAGTAGTAGTTTTACTAACTTTACACAAAATACTCCCTAAACATAAATGTTTTACTTGGCAAAGTCTTAAGTAGCATACATATTTCACATGCAGGTATTTGTGTTTGTTTCTGTAGTACCTTCCATATGGATGTTTTTCACAATGTTTTGGCTTAAACAAACATCTGTTTGGGGAATGAAACTTGATAAATTTAACCATTCCTATAATGGGAAAGTGCTGACTAGAAGAAATGTTTGTAAGGATTCTTCATGCAATGAGGGTGGCCCAGGTGTGCATTAAAATGTCTGTTTCACAAAAAAAATTGCAACCAATCAGCATTGCTGAAAAAAAAATCTCTGAGTTATTTCCACTCCAAAATTTTATAGGCTGCATATGACAGCAGAAGAGCTAATGTCGAATGCATTGGAGAAGGATCTGCATAATCCTATGCTGTTAAGACCCTGGGGAGCCAATCTGCATTTCTTCTCAAATTGAAAAGGGGGTCTGAGGTGTGCACATGGCATTGTGGAGTCCCAGGAGAAGTTGGGGTCCATAAACCAGTAAATGAACCCCATTAATACATATATGTAGCTTTCTCATCTGTGACATCAATGACATTTTTTACTTGCTATTTTTGAAGATTCTTTATTAAACAATAAACTCAAGAATAATTTCATACAAATCACCAGTGTATGGAACCATTATATCTTGTTATTGCAATGGCAAAAATGAGTAACCTGTTTCAGCGTGTGGTGGTGCTCACCAGTGTGGAACCCCCTTTATGACAGGACCAAATCCCAAGGCTACTTTTACAACACCAGAACGTGTGCCTCCTGTAAGAACTTCCATACACCGAAAGAGTCTGACCAATAAAATTCAGAGAATTATTCCAGAAATGTCACCTTCAGACCAGACTGAAGAAAAAACAGGTAAGAAACAAGGTTTCTCTAAACATTTCAAGACAAGGTCATTTTTCCTGTGACTAAACTAGAGTTGATGGTTTTAGATCTCCCTATAATAGCCTAGTCATTGGTTTTTGTGCATGCATTCCTTGTGTAAATCATATGTGCTTGCCATATTTAATTAAGGAGTTGCTTTGCTATAGCAACTAAATGGGGTGATGTTTGCCTCTGCCATACTATAAAAGGAAATGGTGGTCAATGCTTGCTTAAAACTCATGTATCTAATGTTATTTACCAACAAGCTAGGATTATGGGTAGGGGATTAAAGATAGATGGTCACAGACCTCGGAGAGGTAAACATCTTAGATGATGACGTTAACCTTTAACTTGACCCACACCAGGATTGTGAGTGGGCAGACTTCATACTTGTTTCCAGAAACCATGCTGTGAAGCCTTAGGAGTTCCAACTTCTGTGTGGTGACTGTGAGTCCTAATTTCAGCTCCCTTCATTACAAGTGTCCCTCTCATTGCCCAGAACATACATAGCTATACATTTTGGGGGGAGGCATTTTCTAAAACAAGTCACAATTGATCTCTGGCTTTTCCTCTATACCTTCTTGGTTAAGAAATCCAGAGTGGCCATGAGCAATCTTGGAATTTGGGCTAAAGGACCTTTTGGGCTATCTATATATTAAACAAGTTTAATAGTTCACATTTATTTGGTTCACTGTCACTTCCACACATAGGTAAATTATCATTAGACATCCATTGGGAAATAAATTGTAGGAATTCTCTTCTCACTCTATCAACTTCCAGTAATAGTCATGAATGCAGAATCATAGAGCAAGCAGAAATAGTAAAGAAATCCTTTGGAGCCATCATACCAAATGAACGTCACAGAACAGAATGATGGCTTGAAAATCTACTCCAGATAATTCTTCTAATTTCACAATTTATACATGGAATAGGCTTGATAGAATACTGATAGTGATTCTACAAATTTACATAGCATGGCCATAACTGAAAAAAGCTTCTTAAAAGTCATCAATGCTGGGTGTGGTGGCTCGTGCCTGTAATCCTAGCTACTCAGGGGGCTGAGATCTGAGGATCAAGGTTCAAAAGCCAGCCCGGACACACAAGGACCTGAGACTCTTATCTCCAGTTAACCTCTAGAAAATGGGAAGTGGGGCTTGGCTCAAGGGTAGGGCAGTAGCCTTGCGCTGAATTGCTCAGGAACAGTGCCCAAGCAGAGTTCAAGCCCCATGACCTACAAAAAAAATAAAATAAAAGTCATCAATAACAACAAAAAAGTTTCAATCAACATGCTAAAGGAAAGACTAAATTACCTATTTTCTATATAAAAGATGAATTTATAAAATGTTTTTCATTATATAAAAAGGCAGTCAAATAAAATGTCACACACATAAAACAAAACAAACTATTATGGGATATATATTCTGTGGATGTAATGGTATATTATATAAATTGATATGTATCTGTGACATAAAAACCCCTCAGCTTAATTTTCATTATGTTCTAAAATCTATGTGCCAGTGATTACATATAGAGATTCCCTTCTTGAATACTTATTTGTTAAGCATGATGTTTGAAATATGATGTAAAAATCAGTGTTAATAAAAATCTTTAAAAAAAAAGAAAAAAACTGAAGTTTTTTAGCTTAAATTTTGGTTTTATTTATTTATTCGTTTGCCTTAAACTCAGGGTCTGGGCACTGTCCTTGGGCTTTCTTAAGGCTAGAGCTCCACCACTTGACCCACAGCACCATTTCTGTTTTTATTTTCTATGTATGTGCATGGCAAGCACTCCTACCACTAGGCTAAACTCCCAGCCCTATTTTATTTTTTATATAAAAATAAAAATATCATGTTTCCTCAAGAAAATGTATTATAGAAGAGGGGGAGAAAGTTAACTGGAATTTTGGTACCTTTTTGGAGTTTCAAATGTTATGATATTGGTAAGCACAGTTAAATTTTACAATAACTGTGTGTTTCTTTTTCATTTTGAACAAATAAATTCAGCTTTGTACCTCATTTTTCAGATGTAATTTGAAGTGTAATTTATCCTTGAGTTAGATATAGCTAAGGAGGAGTAGCACCCATGGCAAAGCCCAGGTTAGCGGGAAACCAAAAATACACAGAGGAGCCATGCAGCCGGATCACCCAAGATCTTCCTAGAGACAGGTCCGTGGTCCTGACCTCATTCAGAATTTTTTTTCCCAGTGTTAAATTTTGGAATCTGAGTATGTGCGCTTTAAAGAGAAATGAACCCATTACATTACCATCCTACTTATTATTATGAGGGGGAAAAAATACAACCTAATCTCAGTGGAGAAAGGCTGACTGTTCATTCTGTGTGGACCCTAATTTCCCGTATGAATTTAAGCTGAGGATAGTTAGGCAAGGCATTCTCTAGACAAAACAAAGGTTGCCGGTGTCTCATCCGCATCCTTTCTCCCTTACCAGTGTAATGAAGGCTGGCTTAAGTTCCATCATGCAGAACTCTGGATCAGAAGGAATTCTCTGTCCACCATGCTGATGTGTTTGGCATTCTTGCACAGCAGTCCAAATGTGTCAGGGTACCAATCCCCTGTTGAAGCCCTAACCACTGAGTGAAAGAAGAGTTCATATGTGAATATTAATTCCTTCTCCTTCTCTGGTGCGACCACTCAAACCATTCAGTTTCCCAGCAGCACTGAGCTACAGCTATTCACAGTGGCAACATCCGTACATGATGTATCTATCTTCCATTTGGCTGCCTTCCCACCCCTGTCTTAGATTTCTACTGAAATTACCTCCCAAATAGACTCCTTTTCCTTGAGCCTTTTCCTTGGTGTTTGTTTCGGTGAAAATACAAACCATGGGATAAGATAGTTAAGCCTCAGGGGAAATAAACAAGGGAACTGGAGGTATGGCTCAGATGGTAGAATACCAGCCAATGAGAAAAAGCATCAGATACTGAGTTCAAGTTCCAGTCTTGGGGGGAAATTGAAAAAAAAAAAAAAGGAAAAAAGGTTGGATGAAAAATATAAAAGAAGAAAAAGACAAAAGTTTTTGGAATGCCTAAAGTTTTCAGTCCCACTAGAATTGACAACTGAGAGTTATCTATGGTTGAAGGCCTTTAATTGGAATTGTATTCACCATACTTTCATAATGCTATGTAGAAGACACATGTTTGAGGTGGAGTCTTCCTTGTCCATATAAGTGACTACTGATTGTATCTAATTACGTGTCTGAAATTGGGAAGTGGTTAATTTGTAGTAAAAACAAGACTAAGGATCAGATATGAGTATATTAAAATTCAAAAACAGTTGCTATTTTTCAAAAGCATCATTGTTTCCCAGGTTAAAATGAGCAGCCAATAGATGAAACTATACTTCTAAGATAATGCTAATCAAGAAAACTCAACACAGAGATTTTACAGTATGTATATAAGAGTATGGGTCAAAAATGTTTCCTAGTTGAGAACCAATAGCTCACACCTCTAATCTTTAAGCTACTCAGGAGGCTGAAATCCAAAGCTAGCCCCAGGCAAGACTCCTCTCCAATAAACTATGGAGGCGGGATGGGATGGGGGGGAGCCAAAAGTCAAAATGTCACTGATTCCACAGTGTTCTCTCACTGACTTTGAAAAAGCACTCCTGAACCCTAAGGGTTTGGGTGGTATTAGGGTTTAACAACAGAACCACGGTTGGTAGGTATTTTGCCACTGGATTCATGCCTCTACAAAACCCAAAAGTTTTGATGTTGCTGTTATCATCCATCATTACTAAGAGTTATTAATTCAGCAAATAGTCAGAAGGACCCTACTCCAGGTCAAACATAGGGAAGATGATGAGCAAGAAAATATCTTTTCTTTGTGAGCTTATCAAGCACAGGGGAGATGAACAATGGGCAAGTCAGAATATACCTAACTGAGAAATGTAAACAAGGAGAGGAAAGAGAAGAACAAGGGAATAGAAGGTAAGAAAAGTGGAATGTAATAAATCATGGTTATGTTAGAGAAAGTCAGGGTAGGTTACTAAGAGGTGTCTTAGCTGGTCCGCAGGTATAAGCCTGCAAATAGCAGGGTTGCTTGTGGAAAGTAATTTCCAGGTACATTTTGTTTGTGCTACTGAATATACCACCTATATATCACACACATACATCATTTTGCTGGAACTCCACTTCCTCCCATCACTCTGATAGGCCAAGACTCGAATTCTTGTCCCTCAATTTTCCCAGTGAGGGTGTGATAGTCTGCTTACATAGGCCAAAGAATCAAAGAGAGCTGCCAACTAGAGTTTGGATTCCTAGGTAGTCTGGACTTTTTAGACCAAATAAATCAGCTGGACCTGAGTGACCTCAATTAAGATGGGAATGGGGGCTTCACTCTGACCACACATCCAAACCACAGACTGTGCTTAAGCTCCCTCACTGTCAGTCTTGGTGACTCTCCTTCGTTGATATTTAACTACTCGTGACATGCGATTCTGAAAGCTTTTTGGAAGTCTTATTCACTAATGGAAAAGCCTCTTACATATTTTATAAAACTAAACAAACATCAAAGTTAACACTCAACTGCAACTTGTTTCTTTGAACTCTTGGAGCCTTGTCAGCATATAAATCCCCATGCAGGTTCTATTAAAACCAATATTGAAAGAATTCTAAATTATCGGGGGAAATGATTCTAAGCAAGGGCAAAGATTGTGTAGTATGACTTTATTCTCTAGTGTCCAATGTAGTGCCTCTCTGACTGGAAACAGGCAGTCATGAAATGTTTAATTGTATAAAAAAGGAAAATATTAAGTGAAGCACTTAGCTTTAAACCTGATTAGATATCTCTGAACTTAAAACTATAAATGAAAATAAAAATTCTTTATCTCTTATAAATTAGCATTTTAAATGTGCTCTAAAGCAAACTCCCTATAATAATATTTCATAGGTGCCAATAATTTACAAAAGTATATAGGCTTAAGATTCACCACATTATCAAGGATCACAAAAACTGTAACTACTACAATTACCACTGATGATGTGCTATGTGTCCAGCACTGTGTTAGCCATTTCCTGTTGTTCTTATTTCTTCATTCATACACTGAGACTCTTATATCAAAAGGCCTCCTCTGCCCACTACATCCAAATATTACCTGCACTGGTCCCTTGTTTTATTACCACTCCACATGGTTTCATATATTTATTTGCCCATTTTTAAATAAGTCAAGTTCTATCATCCAAGATATAAATTCCATGAAAGCAGGAATTTCATCTTCATTGTTCAATTTTGGATCAGTCACAATTAGCAAAAAATCAATGACTAGATAATGGGTGAAAGAATGAACACATGAATGAATTGATTCATTTAAAACAACACTATAAAGTAGTATCATCAGCTCCAGGAAGCTGGATGAACCTATATTCCTCTTAAGGCCCATGGCTTTTCCTAATACCCAATACTGACCCAAACATACCAAAGAAACAAAATTTACAAGGGAAATCCATTCTTCCCTTTCTTCTCTCCTCCTCCTCCTCCTCCTCCTCCTCCTCCTCCTCCTTCTCCTCCTCCTCCTCCTCTTCCTCCTCCTCCTCTTCCTCCTCCTCCTCTTCCTCTTCCTCCTCCTCCTCCTCCGCCGCCTCCTCCTCCTCCTCCTTTTTTTCCTCCTTCTATATTTACTGATAGCACCAAAGTATCCAGTTCTCACTTCCCTTGGCCATTCTTAAGGGAATACTTTAAGGAAACCCCCACACAGCAATCATCTCTCATTCTACTTTTATATACGTTATCTGAAAATCTAAGAAAGACAGGCTATATCATCTGGAGTTTAGGAGCAGAGATGTAAGATTTCAGAGCCATTTCTGCATCACCTGAAGTATCCTGCAGTATAAGATGTGGCTTAAGGCACAGTCCAGAGTCAAAAAAGTTGCTGTGTTTGAACTCACCGGGAGATGAGGAGAACAAATCCAAGGTTAAGGTGATGGGTTTTCCTGTATTGCCGTCTCGCCCATTTATATCCAAGACCCTCCACTTCTGAGGTACCCTGTTGAATGACTCACTCCTGGCTACACTTGTGCCTCAAAAAAAAAATATTGGGTAGAGATTGCGCTCACTCTGGCTCCCGTTCCACAATGATCTCATTCCAGCTCTTGGTCCATAATGATGAGGTTCTGCCTGAATTATAACCTACGGCAGGTTTTCAGTTACTTCCTCCCCAAAGCTGGAATTTTATCTGCCGTATATTTTAAATTTTATCTCCAGGTAAATATCACTTTTGCTGCAATGTATTTTCATATCATGAGTATGATTGATGAAAACAGGAGCCAGTGTTTTAATTGCTGTAATAAAATGAATCATCGCTTTCATTCGCATTTTACTTCTGGCAGAGAATTTTTTTAAATATGTAAGTAGATTTCTGAGAGTTCTTAAATGTAAGTATGTTTCTGGGCTGGCTAACTGCATTACCCACAGGAGGCTACCTGCATGGACTGCTTCAAATAGATTATATATCTCAGAGGGACTGGTAAAGAGCTAAGAAGTCATTCACTTTGAAGTCACCAGTTCAAATCCAGTTCAAACATAAGCTGTGAAATAAAGCCATATAACTGATGCTTGGCTTGCTTAAATATGTCCATGATTTCACTCTAGTTCCTAGTTATCTTCTTCATAAGTACCACTAATCATTCAGGAGAATTAAGGGAGACATCCCCCCAAGACACAAAATCTGGAAGAGTCTCTACATGTGCACATGTGAACACACACACATAGAAACAACACATGTGCACACACATCACAGCAGAATCATGCTGACTGAACATATTCATAAGGAAATATTTTAGCCTTTGGCCAAGAGACAAAGAGTTAAGCTTCAACTCCTCAACAGCCTATGATTTGTGGCAATGTTCTGCTGTGCAGTATTTCTGCAAACAGACCAGCTACACCTTCATAAGCCTGCCTACTGCTTTCTTCCCTGTGATGGAACAGAAGATGGCATTCGTCTTCAGGGATGTCGATCAGAAGCTTTTAGGAACACTACACTGCACTTTAAAATCAAAGGCAACTGAGCTGACTCTTCAGAAGCTGTGCCCTTCCCAAGAACCCAAGAGACCCAATGCCACACTTGACCCCTGCCCCTCCTCCCTTTCTTACATCCAGTATTCAACATGGCCTGTCCATTTGTTCCCTTCAAATGCCTTGAATTTCTCACTTGTTTCCATCACTACCACCACCATCACCTTCGGGAAGGATGCAACCACCCCTTTTTTGGTTAGATTTCTGCACTAGCTTGCTGGCTCTGTCTTCAGCTTTACCCTTTTTTCCAGTTAGTACCAGTGTCTCCCCAAAATATCACTCTTCTATTTAAACTGGGCCAGTAGCTCCACACCAGTCTTTCTTAGCACAGTCAAGACCACCTTTTGAAATTTTTCCCCTCCTTCTATCCCTCCTGTCATAAGTATGCATCAAGCTCCAGTCTTGGATTGGTGTATGACGCCGTGCTCTCTAGCTGCTATTCGATTATTCTCCTTGACTCAACTTAACAGTCACTTCTTTCATGACTCTATCCCGATGGACCCTTCCAAGTTCTAGGTTCAATGCTGTTCTCACCACTCTGCAGCATCACTCAGGACACGACCTGGGGAAAACTGTTTTCTTTGGGTAGGAGCTGAGTCTTATTCACTGTCAAATCCTTAGTCACTAACAGTGTGTCTTCAGTCTCACAATCCCGAATAAACAAGTGAGGTCAGAATTTTAAGAATGGCTTACAGCATTTCCTCTACTTCATGAGCTGATCTTGCTCCGTCCCTTTGATTCGTTGTAAGCCATTCTTTGAGCCTAAACCCATTTTCATTTTCTTTATTGCCACCAATCCCTCTGCATATAAAGCAGAGAACAAAAGGAATGAAGAGGGGACTGATATCTCCACTCAAAGCTGGGATCCAAAATGAAGATAATGGAGAGAAACTTAGTTCTGGACTTTTCAAGAGGCCTTTATATTTTCTAAAAAATTTTAGTTCTAGTTTCTACTTATAATAATTAAGGCACATTTTTCTTTGTATGGTACTGGAGTTTAAACACAAGGCCATGTCTCCAGCACAGGCATGAACCTGCCTATTAATAATCGAATGAATGTTTTGGGTTTTTTCTTTCGCTTTTATTTATTTTTTGTGCTTGCCATTCTGGGACTTGAACTCGGGGCCTAAATGCTGTCTCTGATTTTTTCTACTTTCTTTTCTTTCTCTTTTTCTTTTACCTTTCTTTCTTTCTTTCTTTCTTTCTTTCTTTCTTTCTTCCTGTTTTTTTTTTTTTTTATTGCTAGCACTCTACCATTTGAGCCATAGCTTTTTGGTGGTTCACTGGCAAGAATCTCATGGACTGTCCTGCCTGGGCTGAACTGGAACCAAGACTGTCAGATTCCAGCCTCCCAAATAGGACATAGGCATGAGTCACCAACACCCAGCAAGACCAATAATTTTGTTGTTTTTGTTGTTGTTGTTGTTGTTGTTTTGTCAGTCATGGGGTGTGGACACTGTCCCTGAGCTCTTCAGCTCAAGGCTACTGCTCTACCTCTTGATCCACAGTGGTTAATTGGAGATAAGAGTCCAGCCTTTAGTGCCCGGGCTGGCTTTGAACCGAGATCCTCAAATCTCAGCCTCCTGAGTAGCCAGAATTACAGGCGTGAACCACAGGTGCTCAGCTAAGACCAGTAGTTTTTCTAAGCAAATCTGGGCATGATTTTGAAATTAAGGTGAAAATATTCAGACTTTGATTTTGCTTTACCATGCTATCCATTCCCTAGACCCCAAATTGCCAAATCCTCTCACATGGGAATCAATTGATTATGACCTTAGTATATGAATCAGAATAACCTCAATGTTAAGATATTAATATTAACATTTATTTATATGTTCACTGATTAAACCAACATTTACCAAGCATTCTCAGTGAGCCAGACACAGTTTTAAGCACTAGAAAGCTGGTTGTAATGCCCATCAGTCACATAGCCAAGAAGATAGAGCAAAAAGCCTCCTTTCACAAATTGGAAATTATCTTTTACTTTATATTGCTCAGATTATAGAATTTGTGAAAAACTAAAACAGAATCATAAATAATCATATGGCTTGGCCAAAAGCCACCGGAAACAGGAACATTTTTGCTTTTCCTCCCTCAGTAGAATTAGATGACATTATGACATGTGCCCATTTGAAATGGAACTGCAAATCATAAAAGTGCCAAAAATGTGGGAATGAAAAAAAAACATGTTAAACACGCTAATAGTAGAATATTAAAGGTGGATATAATTAAAGAGAGAAAGGCATAATAAATACAGGGTACTTTAAATTCTCTTTGTCATGGGGGCTATATTGCAGTTTGACTCCCAATCCCATTAAAGTCATTCTAAATTGATTCCCTGAGGATAATGAGCCCCTCTTGATAACACCAAAACACTTGGCCTCTCAAGAGCTCTTTAAGGCAGTCCTGCCGAGCTGTTGCTGGCAGGGTATTTCTGCAAGGAACAACAGCTACTTCCACTTAACCTAACCAGGCAGCACTGCACACTGGCACACAGTCCCAGACTGGCTTTTTCAGCCTGCAAGAGACAGCAGGTGAATTAACAGCTTCTCTTTGCCCACAAGGGGAACATGTTTGGGGAGCACACTGCAGCAATACGGTTCTACTGTATCCCCAAGTTTTGAAGTTTTCTGTTTACAAATGAATGTCCTAGACTGAATTGCTTTCTGTAATGAAACAGATCCTTTACTACTTTATGTATGTTTTGGTTGGTGGTGGTGGTGACGGTGGATATGGGGCTTGAACTCAGAGCTTGGGTTCTGTCCTTGAGCTCTTTTGCTCAAGGCTAGCTAGCACTCTACTACTTTGAACCATGGCACCATTTTGGGTTTCTTGATTAACTGAAGATAAGTGTCTCACAGACTTTCCTGCATGGGCTGGCTTCAAATTGGGATCCTCCAATCTCAGTCTCCTGAGAGGCTACATGTAGGCATGAGCCCCTGAAGCCCAGCTACTATTTTATATTTGGGCTACATAGATCTCTAAACATGAATAAAGGGAATATCTTTACAAGTTGCCACTGAGGCCATCTTTCATATAGATAAGGAAATAGATATAGTATGTAGATAGGGATAATTCTATGTGCCAAGGGGTATAGAATAAGAACAGGAGTCTAAAGTATATTTTTTATAATCAACAGTACCTTTCTCCACCACACAACACTAGCAAATTTAAGGGACAAATCAATCAGTAGGATATCCCCAAGACAGATCCAAATTATTACAGGATAAGTTTTTTTTTTCCTTTCTGTATTCCATTAACCTTGAGAGAACTCAAGAGGTCATCAGTTTACATGGCCAAATAGCTTTTTCTCCAAAAAATTGTAGCACCAATTTCTCTTCCCTCTCTCCTTCATAGGTAGATAGATAGATAGATAGATAGATAGATAGATAGATAGATAGATACATACATACATACATACATACATACATACATACATACATACATAGATTAAAGGTATTTGCATGAAAATATTCCTTGTGCCCCAAGGATTGTTGTATTTGTCACCTGCTGCTGCTTCTCCACCTTGGTGACATTATAGCCTCAGCAAAGAAGATGATTTTAATATCACAAAGGATTATGAATTCAAGTGGAAGCCACTAACCTCTTAAGCAACAAAGACCATGCTTTCAAGCAATTGCTTCTGAGACAAAAATTCAAGAAAGCTACGTATCTAAAACATAAAGTTGGTAAGTGTTTTATCTAAAGAATAGATACTAACATTTCCCTGTGATGGTTTATTTTTAAAGGTACATGAAAGAATTCGGGCTGATGCTGGTGCCATCTTGCCCACATGGTGGATAGGGAAATGGATCTAACTGGCGCCATCTTGTCTTCATAATGGAGGAAGTCCCACCTCCTAGGTCATGGGTGTGCTAGAACTCCTAAAGGCTGGATGAAGACAATCTTCTGAATTGGGCTCACACTTTCTTGTTATTCTAAGGAAGTCAACCCAAGATAGGCCTGACATATTGCAACAGAATTTAGGTAGATTTAAAAACATTATTCTTATGTGTACTGCCTTTCATAACAAATAAAAAAGATTATGGTTTATCTCAAACACATACATAGCATGAACAATATGCAGTACTTTTACATATATCATACCATGGATTTGAAAGTTATTCTTATTTTTTTTTGTAATGAATACATGGTAACTAAATCTTAGAAGCTGTAGACTGGCTAATTTTCACAGAATAAAGTATGTGTTCTGAGATTCAAACCCAACCGTGATGCATCCGAATTCTAAATCCTTACTTTTTTCTTTTCCTAATCTGAGACTTAACGTTTTTACCTGCTTAAAATATAGTGAAAGCTGGGTGCCAGTGGCTTGTAATCCTAGCTACTCAGGAAGCTGAGAGCTGAGAATTGACCATTTTAAGCCTACCCACACAGTAATCTATCTCCCACAAACTACTCAGAAAAAGCCAAAAGTGGTACTATGGCTCAAGTGATAAAGCACTAGCCTTGAGCACAAAGAGGCTAAGGAATAGTACTCAAGCCCTGAGTTCAAGTCCCAGGACTACAAAAACATAACAAAACAAAAAGCTAATAAGGAAGACCTGCTGTTTTGCTCAGACCTCAATTGTAAAAACCTTGGTTTCAAGCTGGGCTGACAGTGGCTTAGGCCTGTAACCCCAACTACTCGGGAGGCTGATATCTAAGCATCAAATTTCAAGGGCAGTCCTGGCAGGAAAGTCCAAGAAATGTGTCTCCAATTCAAGTGGCTCAAGTAATAAATTCAAGCCCCATGACCTGTGCACAAAATATAAATAAATAAAGTTGATAAGCTTCCTTCCATTCACCATGAAACACCTATGGCAAACTACTCAAGTTCCAGGTAATGGAAGGCAAAGAGATCATTTCCATGTTTACTTCTAAGAGAGGAAACTCATCTTACCTCTCTTCTAATTCCCATACATCAATAGTTATTTCTTCAAGAGGCTATCAATCAAGCTACTGTAATCAACAAGTAGTAATCTATAGAAATATGGGCTAAACAAAATCTGTTCCACACATCTTTGCTTGAATCCTGGTTTTCCCATGTAGAATATGCTAGCGGATTGATTGTTGCTTAATGCTTGCTCTACTATAACATAAGCAAATAGCTAGTGTATTCATTTGCCAGGAACATTATAAAAAGCATCACAAACTGTGTGGCTTATAAATTCGACATCTGCCTCACAGTTCTTGTGAAGCAAGGTAAAAACAGAGCTGTTTTGTTGTTATTTTCTTGGAGAGAGGGAATGTTTGTACCTCTCTCCTTTTTTTTGTTGTCCCTGTCCTAGAGATTGAACTCAGGGCCTGGGCACTGTTCCTGAGCTAGCACTCTACCCCTGGAGCCATACCTCCACTTCCAGCTTTTATGATAGTTAATTGGAGATAAGCGCTTCACAGACTTTCCTGCCTTCCTGGACTTTGCACCACAATCCTCAGATCTCGGCCTCCTGAGTATATAGGATTATAGGCTTGAGTCACAGATGCCTGGCTCTAATATTGCCCTCCCTCACCTCCCACCCCCCAATAATCTTTGCAGGTCTATGGCAGCCTAACTTCAGTCTTCATGGGACATTCCTTCTGTGTCTCTGGCCCAAATTCCTCTACGCTTATGGATACTAGTCATACTGAATTTAAACCCACATCAATGACTTACCTTAATTTCATCTTCTGAAGATTTTTATTTCCAATTCAGGTCAAATATAGAAATAGATATACTTTAATAATTCCAGGGAAACACAATAGAACTCACGTGTGAAGTTTTCCTTAGATTTTTCATAGATTTTACAGGCCCTTTTTTTCTCAAACCCTTCTATTAATTACAATAAAAATATATGAAAAAAGTAGATATGGCAACTACTACCACGGTTGCATGAAAACATACAAGAATTGATTTTTTATTGGAATCAATATTTTTGACGATGTTCTGGAACGTGTATGAACATCACTACTGCTGTACTCCCAGTTAAAGCTTCAAAGAAACTATCATTTTCATATTCAAGTGGTAGAGGCTTGCTTAACCAGTATGCGATCCTGACTTCAATCTCCAGTAATTATTCTATCCATATAGATTAATTATCACAGGATTTACAATATTTTACAAACAGACCAAAGTATTGGCTCATTTAAGATAGTTTCCCATCTCTACTAGCAGAGATCTGCAATAGAGCAAAATCTTGATACATAAGGCCATAGAATGTGAAGCTAATTGAAAGGACCTCCAGGATATTGAAACAAAAGCCATATAATGAATGATTGTTGTTCTTAATGTACTATGTTGTGTCTCATCTCCTTTGCTGTCCCTTGGTTATCTCATATTGTTATAGTATCTCACTTTGTTATCTGATATATTGAATTTATTTGTATTTGGATATTTGAAATTTGATAGGGAAGGGGGGAAAACCAAGATGGGTGGGGGGTTTGGGGGGGGAGGGAAATGGGTACCAAGACATGTGAAAGGGTATCAATGTATGTGAATTAATGCACCTTCTATCTGGCAAATATCATGTAACCCTTTTACTAATTACAATAAAAAAATAGCAAAAAAAAAGATAGTTTCCCATGCATGGCAATAGTGCATCTATCTGTGCAGATGTATGCATATACTACAATGCATGTATCAAAGGCATGGAAGGGCCAGGATCATCCTCTTCCCCACCTAGTCTCTATCTTCAACATAACAGAAAAAGATGTGAAGTCCTGAAAGACTGGGACAGCCTCAGGGCCCCTCAAAAGACTCCTTTCTCCTACTAAACCAAATTCAATGAAGATGTACAGAGTTAGCTCTGGAATCCATAGAGAAGACACACCTTCATGGTTCATAAAAGCAGGACCCCATCAAACACTGGATTCTTATGGCCAGAGCTTTGTCTCCCTTTCATTCCAGGGTGTTCAAGCCACCTAGACTGTGTATGTGGGAAAGCCATATACACCTTTCCATTCCATCAGGAACAATTCTGGTTACACACACCAAAATGGGCCACTCTGTGTCATGAAGGGATGGCAGCTCAATGAGATATATCTTGATTTAATAGAGAAATAAAAGTGATCGAAAGTCCTAAGGTAAGACTGTCATAAAGTGCATGCAGGTACCTTATACTTTAATACTCCCAAGCTGCTTTTTAACTCTGAGTGAAACAATTTGCCTAATGTGTACCAAAAAAAATGGTTCAATTAATTTCCTCCTTTAAGTAATATCAACCTGTTCTCTATCATCCACCTTCACAGAAGTGTTTTTCTTCTGTTTCCTGTTTAATGTTGGAACTCTAAAGAGTCAGGAATGGGAACCGTGCTGATTTCTGAATGACAGGAAATATCCCACTGAAAGAAAGCACACTCACATTTGATTACAGTCTTTACAGACCCTTTGCAATAGCACTGTCTGCAAACAGTCAAGTGGATGCTTCTCAACTGCCCCTGAGCAGAAAAAGACAGCAACAGACTCTCCCTATGGTGCCATGAAATATTTCTTTGTTCAGTAACATGATTTTTTGAACATCTACTATATCTTAAGGCCGAGAATTCCAATAAGTGGAGATGCTAAGGTCTCTGAGTCAGTTTGTCCAATAAGTTCTCACCTGTTTACAAAGAGCTGTTAAGTTTGCTGTATTTTTTTCTCAAAATGAGATTCTCCCCATAATTCCTGTTGCCCACATAACACTTTCTTCTCAAAACTTGCTGTACCTCTAGGTTTCCCACTGTCCATGTACTGTGACCCATGTGACTGTCCTCTAAAATTTTGTTTAAATCCCACTCACACCTGTCCACTGCTGCTTTCTCCATGCCCGCTTGGCGCAGCCCACCAAGTCTGCGCCCAAGAAAGCCATGAGCCCGTATCGGTCACTCATCTCTCATTTCTTATAAAGGTTTCTTTGGCAAAGTGACATAGAAGGAAAGACTTGAACCATGAAAGTAGTTCCTCAGAAGGGTATCTGAAAGAATAGTTCTGGTAAACTCAAGAAGTTTCAAGGAGAACTAGACAAGATGATTCAGACTGTAATTCACCTAACTCAGCAGAGACCAAATGGGAGAATGCAGTTCCAAGGCCAGATCTGGCAAAAAGCTAGTAAGACTCCAAACTAAATAAACAAGCTGGGCCTGATGAAGTACACCTGTCATCCTGGCTACATGGAAAACACAGAAGGGTACAGTTTCAAGGCCAGTCCCAGGTACATTGCCCATATAAAGAATTGTTTTTCTTTTTTTGGTACCAATCCTGGGGCCTGGGCACTATCCTTGGGCTTCCTCAAGGCTAGTACTCTACCACTCAGGACACAGTACCATTTCCAGCTTTTTCTGTGTATGTGGTACCAGGGAATGGAACCCAGGACTTCATTCACACTAGGCAAGCACTCCACCACTAGGCCATGCTCCTGGCCCCCCATATAAAGAATTATAACATAAAAATTGATACTATTATGTGAAAGGGTATCAATGTATGTGAATTAATGCACCTTCTATCTGGCAAATATCATGTAACCCTTTTACTAATTACAATAAAAAAATAAATAAAAAAATTGATACTATTGATGACTATTTCTTTATTATTCCATTGTTTCCCATTCCTTTTAGATCTGGGGATTGAACCAGACCCTCACCCATGCCAAACATAGACTTTACCACTGAACCAATGTATTCATCTTTACACAGCAATACACAGTAAACCTTAGTAGGCCTCAGAGGTTATACAGAGGTGGTACTTCATTCCAAACATTTTAGAATGGACTTCATCAACAGTGGTCAATTGGTAACATGGTAAACTGAAATATTATCAGAGTAATTGAATTGTTGTACAATAGTATGTACTGTCATCAGTGATTAAAGGCTTTCCCATTAGCACATCAAAAATCATAACATTAGTTTAAAGCTTCTAATAACTATTTTAGTTCTAGGTGATTTAAGCCTTTGAATAATCCATCAAGGTTTTTCTGTAGTTCTTTATAAGAACTTTAATGAGTTCATAGATGATATAAATTAAATTCACAAGAGCAAAAGGGATATTTTATAACCCTATATACACATGCACAATGCAGTAGAATACAGTAGATTGTCCCACCATCCCCAAACATTAAGATTTGAATATGACTTTTCAATTCCCCCTGGAAATCACGAGGGAAAAGAGAAAGACATGGAGGGAGCTGGGGAGATCACCATATGGTTTCATTCTAAAAACTTAAAGCTATCTCCTCATACTACCATGCAATTGCTACCAACTTCAGTCTCTTCCTTCTAGAGTAGGAGTTCAAAATCAGAAATGCTAACCTGACTTGCCCAATGATATTTTCATAACCAACACTGCTACTGTGCAAGTGGATAATTCAAGAAAATTATCTATCTTCAGACCAATGCCTGAAAAGATTTCAAAGGATCATGGTCAAAAACATTTGTGAGTTCTGTTTTTTCTTTCACTTTTAGGCTATTTTCTTTGATGAGATTCAGCTTTCTTTTTTCTCTTTTTTCTTCTGTGCCAGTATTGGGGCTTTACCTCACAGTCTTGAACACTCTATTATTATTTGTTTCACTCAAGGCTGGTGATCTAACCCGCGTGTGTGTGTGTGTGTGTGTGTGTGTGTGTGTGTGTGTGTGTGTGTGTGTGTATGTGTGTATGTGTGTGTGTGTTTATCTCCACTTAACTAGCTTTTGGCCCTGTTAACTGGAGATGAGAGACTCATGGACTTTTCTACCTGGCCTGGCTTCTAACTTTAATCTTCAACTCTCAGCCTCTTGAGTAGCTAGGATTACAGTTGTGAGCTATTAGACCTGGCTGAGACAGCACTTTCTAAATCAAAAAGAAATCCTTTCTCAACCTGATAGACTGATTTATTTCCTTCTTACTTTTAAAGCATGTGTTCAGTGTCAAAGAACTGAGTTGCTTCTCAGCAAGTCAAAGAAAAATAGAGAAGACAAATGATTGGCCTAGGTCATTCGTAAAATATAGGTAGAAGCCAGCGTGAGGGAAGTGAGGGAGTTAGCCTGTCCTACCAAAGAGCCATGATGTAAATATGAAACAATGTACCAAAAAAAGTCAGACTCCCATCTTCTACATATCACAGGCATACCCATCCCAAAGTAGAATGGGGCACTTACAATGGCAGCAAGCTCAATCAACCCAACACAGTTGACACCACCACCTTCACTCCTACAAAACATCCAACGTTTTAACCTCTTCAAGGGACACACTCCTGGTGTGGCCTTGGCAAGGAAATGATTCTTGTCCCCATTTTATAGATGAGTAACTTGAATCTCAAGTCAGGCAAAGGGACCGTTCAAGGTCACAGAGCTAAATACCGCACGCATCCACTGAATCCAAGCCCTTGCCACACACGAGTGATTGGCAAGAACTTTGGGATGGGGAGTAGGAGAGATGAGTACAGATAATGAAAGAAACCCGCAGGGCATTCACAATGCCTGTGACAAGTTGCCAGGTGGAATAGCATCCCAAACTTCTACCTCCAGAAAACTTTTAAAGGTCTTATTTTATTAATCAGGGACAGTAGCTCTTGATTTACCAATTAACTCCACATCTCCAAGGTTTTGCACCAGTGGCTGAGTTTAAAACAAATTCCACTTCCTTCTGTGATAGAGAGACAGAGAATTGTTTAAATAGACCAGTGTTCCCACACCTATGGCTTCCAAAATCAACATCTTCCCACCAGAAGACAGGCTTAAAATTCTACAGGCTTAAAAACCCAAGAAATACCTTGCAACACTTTCACTAGAGACTTCAGTGGTCAGATGCTCCTGTTCCTGGATGTAGGTGCAGTTTGGAAAATTATTCTTGCACAAGTCCAGGTATTTATTTGGAAGCAATTAAAAGACCTTTCTTCTCCATGATAAGAGATATCTATTTTTGATTCAACATGTTCCCACACATTTCCTTGTCTGTAATTTCATCCTACTTCCTTGTTACTAAATTGCTTCCTGCTCAAGCCAAATAGATCCATTTAAATTCTACTCATTTAAACTAAACGTTACTCCTTTTCCTCTTTCTGAGCATATAGCGTAATTCAGGGGCCTTACGAGGATACTAAATATAGATTCATTGATTCTTTTAAGGGATGATCTAAAAAAAAAACTGCTCCTTTTGTGCCAATACTAGAGCTTGAACTCAGAGCCTGGTCACTCTCCCTTAGCCTTGTCCATTCAAGCTGGTGCTGTACCAATTGAGCCACACCTCTGTTTCTGGCTTTGTGATGGTTAATTGGAGATAAGTCTTATGGTCTTTCTGGCACGGGCTAGCGTTGAATTGCAATCCTCAGATCTCAGCCTCTGGAGAAGCTAAGATTAACAAATGAACCACTGACTTTGCTCTTTCCATCTCATTTCATAGCATGGTAGATACTGCATATTTTGGTTTAGAATGGCTTGTGGTCAGTGTTACAGATATGAAGCTCAAACTAGCCAAGTCCAAAAGACAAAGCCACACTGTTATCCCCAGGCACTTCAGTAAGCTCACTGTTTCATCTGATTTGAAAAATAAACAAGAAAAAATGGCAGATTATAAAGCCAACATAAAACTTCCCATTGTTGTGTCATACTAAGTCAGTTTGCTGTCTATTGTTAAGCATTTGGCAAGAATGCTTTAGGTCTGAAAGTTGTTTAAGAAATACTCAGAGTACCAAACCTCTGCATTCATGTATCCTAGGAGCAGATTCCATGGATTGTAATTTTCAAATTTTAAATTGTGTTAACTTATACAACTACCAGACCAACCACAGAGACTTTTGTATTGATAGGGTACCAAAGTGAAGAGATTTCACTGTAGGGGGAAGGAAACATCCACATATCTGAAGAGCAGAGATGATCACAGCCAGACCAAAATGAGAGGGGCAGATGTAGCCGTTAGCACAGTTACCACAAATAAACATACCCTCTTGCATTATTTTCATGTCTGTCTGCTCTCCCATGTTGTAGCTCTTTGGCAAAAGAGAATCGATATGTGTGTGTGTGTGTGTGTGTGTGTGTGTGTGTGTGTGTGTGTGTGTGTTTGAAAGTAACTATTAAACACAGTTTTGAAAAATGTACTTTAGGAAAGGACCAAAACAAAATAAATATAGCTGAAACTGAGGGAGAGGGAGGGGGAAAGAGGGGGGAGGGGGGAACCCAATCATCCCTGCAGCCAAAACAACTCAGTGTGGGAACAGTCATATTGACGCATCTCTGAAGCCCAACTGACTTGTAAAATTATCAGAAATGAGGCTGCTGGCTCTGATTACCACTGTGATTTGGGGGTGTATTTACCCTTTGATAGAAAATCTGTTCAAATGAATTTCTACCCACACATGCCACCTCATCAGGCAATGTGCTAACAGTGATCATAAAGAACAGTGTTGTCAAAGGTTATCTTTTCATTCAAAGGTCCAGAATGAAAGTCACAGATAGAACTTCACAAATTCCACCCTGTGGGAAACAAAAGAAATCAGTGAATGACTAGCTGAAGAGGTGAAGAGATTTTTAAACAAAATAGCCAGAAGATGGCAGGGAGCAGGGGGGATGACCTTGAATGAGAAATTATAGGAAATATAATTAAAGATAGAAGTGTGGACACTGGGAAATCTGGGTAAGAAGAGAGAAAAGTTTGATTCTCGTCTCTAAAATGCCAGCTTCTTATCTCTTTACCCATTTCTCAAGACAGAATAAATTTGAAAACACAGAGAATCTTATAGACATGTGTCAGAACCTGGAGGTCTAATATACTCATGGACAATGCCCTGCAAATTCCAACAAGCCAGATTAATTAATAGGCTCTAATGAGGATTTTGAGGTGACCCCCCCCAGACACCATGGGCGATACCATATGATCTGCTTACTATGCAAATATCTCCATACATGCTAAGCCTTATTATAAATAACTCATTCCCCAGCTGCATACTCCACAGAGAAAATGACACATTGCCTGACTATCACTGAAAGAAGCCAAGTTAAAGTGAGATATAAAATCAGGCTGTCTCTCCTGAATTTAGGTTTTGTTTGGAACATCAAAGGAAGTCCCAAATCAAAAGATCATTGTGTGGTATTCGATCCATGTGTTTTCAGGTGAGCACTACAAAGCCAGAAAGCAAGGGCTTCCAACCCATCTGAGAGGTGACTTGGTAATCTGTGAAATGAGCTGAATCACTGTGTTGGCTCTGGAAAGAGCCAGAGTTGTGATCTGCTAAACAGCTGCATGTCAGCTCCCTCCTTCTACTCAGTAACTAATATATCTAGATTCTGCCTGCAAAGTATTTGTTCTGTATTCTTCTGAGTGGGTTAAAACTCTTCACTCCTCATTTCCTTTGAGATCCTCTCCTTTCCTTGCTTGAGACTGATTGTCTTTCCAGAAAGCATGCTGGATTGCTAATACACATACCCCTCACTGTGGCTCCAGTCTTCCTCCAGTGGCTCCTCTAGCTTCCCCATGTAACACGTATATTGCCTTCTTCCCACTGACTTCAGCCATCCTATTGCCTCACTCAGCTTTATCTTGATGATTTTGTATACCTGGCTCCTTCGCACTACTTACAGATTCAGTGTTGATTATTTTGGTTTTGGTCTAGCCTCATTCTAGCTTCTCGTTCTGGTTTCCTTCCCTTTCTGTAGGGTTCCTGTTCCTAGAAGCAGCCACCATCACTTAGGCCAAGGTCACATCCCCGATATAAACTCATAGGACAGGAGGAAATATTTGAAGAAAAAGCATAGAAAAACACAAAATTCCAAAATTGTAAACAAAACATTGGATGGGGCCCATGGAAGTAAGATGACCTCTGCTTGCTTAAATTTCATCAGCTTCTTAGTAAATTTGCCTCTGACTAGAACTCTATTATTTTAGTGGATGGCCACTAAAGGGTTTTTGGCTAATTTTCTAAGAAGCCTGTCTATTTCTATGCTACTTAAGACTTGGGTTCTTTTTTATTTTTTGTTTTGAGGATATGAGAATTTAATAAAACTTAAAAGTGTTTATACCCATAAGAGGCCTGAAATCAATATCTGCTGATGTAAATAATAAAAGTGATGATAAGATGGGATCAAATGAGCCCCAAATCTCTGATGCATAAAATTTGAAGGAAAAGAAGATCATGAACTCAATTATTCTTTTAGAAACAGCTACCAAAACTCTGCTAGTTTGGTATCATACAAAACAGCCCCTAATCTGATGGTATTAGAAAGTCTTGATTGAATTACTAATAGCAAGAAGTGATACTGGCATTGGCAATTTCGTGAAGGCAAACCCAGAGGTTGAGTTTAGGCTAAAGGGACTGGAAAATATGGGTACATTCTCTCCTTTGTTTCTTGTCACAGGATCTCCCCCAACCTCAGCCCTGGCCCCCCACATGTGTCCTTTAACAATACCTTGGCCATGAAATTCTTGGATCGATTCCATATCCTAAACTTTGGACAAGATTCACAATTCTCTTTTCTATTAGTTCTTTGAATGTCACATCATTACACCTTTAAAATTTCTATAAGTGCTGGGTGCTGGTGGCTCATACTTGTAATCCTAGCTACTCAAGAGACTCAGATATAAGGATTATGGCTCAAAGAGAGCTTTAGGCAGCAAAGTCTATGAGATTCTAATCTCCAATTAACCAGCAAAGAGGCAGAAGTGGTGCTATGGCTCAAGTGGTAGAAAACTATTCTCCAGTGGGGTGGGGGAAACAAGGAACATAACTTAGCCCCTAAGTTCAATCCCCAGTATTGAAGAGAGAGAGAGCGAGAGAGAGGGAGGGAGGGAGGGAGGAAGGAAGGGAGGGAGGGAGAGAGGAGGGGAGAGAGGGAGGGAGGAGAGGAGAGGAGAGGAGAGGAGAGGAGAGAGAGAGAGAGAGAGAGAGAGAGAGAGAGAGAGAGAGAGAGAGAGAGAGAGAGAGAGAGAGAGAGCGCTAAGACTCCTATATTTTCTCAGCTCTGGAGTTTAGTATTCAAGGTGTTGACAGAATTAGTTCCTGCCCTGCTCTATGAGGTAAAGATTTATTACACACACAGACACAGACACAGACACACACACACACACACACACACACACACACACACACATACACACTCACCAATCTGGCTTGTAGGTGTCTATCTTCTCTCTAAATTTCTTCACATTGCCTCTTTGTCCAAATTTATCCTTTTTATAAGAAAACCAGTCATATTAAATTAGTTCGCACTCTAGTGACCTAATTTGAATTTGGTTATCTTTGTAGAGACTCTATTATCCAACAAAGTCATATTATAAGATACTGGAAGTTAGGGCTCCAGCATCTTCCAGGGGTCGGGGCTGTAACCAGGACTATAGTAGGTCTTTTTTATTAGACTTTGAGGAAAATAGGCACAAATTAAGGTGACCATCAGTAAGTTCATTGAGCAAACAGATGTAACCTTAGGATGTCAAAGGAATGTTTAAAGAGTACATACCAAATAGACAGTTAAGAATTAACAGAATGTTGAGTGAAAATTGCACTAAATTTGGTAAATAATACTCTGACCTGTATAACCCTGGTTGCTTTACTTCTATGTCCATAGAGAACATGGAAGGATATCTTTTATTTAGTTAACGCAACATATTCTAGCTTTGGGGGGGCAAACTTTCCATAAACTATAATCAACAACAACAGGTCTTTCAAATGTCTCTCTGTCTCCTGGGGTTTATGGGAGAAAGGAATTGTGATCACTTATTCCTGAAATATAGTATAAGGTCCTAGATATAGTTGAATCTCTATATAAAAGAAGTGAGATTCTTTGTGTACTCATTAGCATTCATTAGCAATGTATGGGACTAAAATGGCCATGAGATGATTCTAACTGCTATAGAATCCCAACTTTAGTAGTATACCATCTTCTGGAAGGGGTCATCAAGCACATCACTCCACCTACCTGCAACAGGGCACCTTGCCTCATCACTTACCATCAAAATGAGGGGCTAGGCCATTTGTATCACACAAGGAAGAAAGAGAATGACCACAATGTAGATGAATATAAAAATGAAAGGTCACATGAAAGCAAAGAGAAAAGATCCATACCACTGATGCCAGGCATTCCTCCAGGTAAATATACCTGACCAGGTAATGCCAGGAGAGAGGGCAGAAGTGTGCCTGTTCTCTTTTCTTTCCTTTCTTGTAATCTTGGAGAATTCTTTGGACTTTTGATTTTTTTACCCCCTTTTCCCTCTTTCCAAAATAAAATTTACTTTTTGTGACTGCTGTGGGTGTTTGGGTTCTTATTTTAATTTATTTTAAAGTTTGATTTAAATTTGGAACCTGCATAAGACTTTTGACATTTATTTCTGGGGGTGTTTTCTAAAGCTCGATGAAGTAGGTGTTGATTGACAGGCGAGTTGCTATGGAAATAGCTGTCACTGCAGAGACTAAGGCTTTATTTCCTACTCTTCTTTTGTCAGGCAAAGGTTTGTGGGATATTTTAAAAATAGTATAAGTGCTCCAGAATTAATAGGGAATCGTTCAGTGACTCTTTTCTAACATACCTACCAGAACCTGCATTTGTTTTCATTCTGTTCTGTGCTTTTCTTCATGTGTATTCATAAGTTTTTGCTTTAAAATGACTGGTATCTGGCATAATTTTCTCTGAATGTTCCTCACATTTCCCTTACGATAATGGCCTATGTGAACACATACAGTTAAAGAAATTGAAGTGCAAAAAAATGAGCTATCTTCCTAAAGAAGTTCCCAAATTAGTATAATCATGGATTTGGGAAGCCTGAGAGCTCTGAATTTGGGGCTGTGTTTACTAGTCATCTTGTACATGTTACAGTTTTAAAGACAAAATGTTAAAGATGAGAAAATTTACCCATTTAAATAAAAGACCAGATGATTTACGTTAGACTAAAGATAGGTTCAGGGGCCGGGAGTTTGGCCTAGTGGTTAAAGTGCTTGCCTAGCATGCATGAAGACCCGGGTTCGATTCCTCGGTACCACATACATAGAAAAAAAACAGAAGTGGTGCTGAGGCTCAAGTGGTAGAGCTCTAGCCTTGAGAAAGTCCAAGGACAGTGCTCAGGCCCTGAGCTCAAGCCCAGGACTGGCAAAAAAAAAAAAAAGGTAGGTTCAACTATTCTTATCTAGCCAATGATTCTTATTTCTATTCATTTCTTTCTTCACTTTGAGTAGTCTCTTGGAAAGTTGCATATTTGATTAAATAGATGCAGATCTCAAAACCAAATTCTAATCAGCCCCAAATCTCCAACTTCTCAGGCCTCTCCCCAGACATTCATTACAGCATCCCAAAGAATTGAAATCTGAATACTTTCCAAGCATCACTAAAAATAAAAAATAATAATAATAATAAAACCAGAGGCAGAAACCCCATAGAATCATCTGCTCTGCCAATAATGAAGCGTGACCCTCCTCTAAACTTGCCTTCCTCTGAACCCAAATCCAATCATCTACTTTCTTTAAAACAAGAGTCTCTCTACCCTACCCCATCCCCAGCTCAGCACAGGGCTCTGGAGAGGTCAGCAGCTCGATTTCTGAATAGAGTTCAGGGGCTGAGTGTTTGCATTACTTTGTATTTCTCTGGCTGCAGTCAATTTCTGGCATCTCTTTATCAAGTCTTGTTTAGCTCCCTTTTATATGAATGTCAAATTTTGCATTTGTTAAGGGCCATCTTGCAGACCCCTGCTGCAAAATCAAATTTTCCCCTTGGTAATGGTTCAGATTTAAATTACCTAGATAAAAATTAAATTCATTGTTTGGAGGAAGTAAAGCATATAGAAATAGATGATAGTTTCATGAAATCTAGCTTAAACTTATAATGATAACTTGTATCCTTTTCCCCCATTGGAAGGGGTTTATAGGAGGGTTGTTTTCCAGTATACAGAAGCTCTGTGTGTTTGTTATTTTGAAATGCATGAAAATGCGCTTAACTAAAAATATTTGCCACATTTTCTTTCTGATTAAAAACAGGAGATAATAAAATATAAGGTCTAAGAGATTAAAGAGGATCTTATCAGTGGCAAAGCAAAGTCTGACACATCAGGGATCCTGGATCTTTTCTGCTAGATTTAAAGGGAGAATGGACATTTGTCCTACCTTCTTCCCATGGCTACAAAAGCCAATCTGGATGGAAGAGTGATGTAGAGATTGCGTTCCCTGATTTACCTGCACAGAGCTTAAGTATGTTCAGTTAAGCACATATCCTAGAACAGATGGGCATGGTGGGGAAATGAAAAAAAAAAGCATGTGGCCAAGTGAGAATAAAAGCTGGATTAAGGAAATGGTAAGCACCCCCAAACTGTAATTTAAGGTGGTATATAACCTCTTTGTCATGAAGAGATAGACAGATAGATAGATAGATAGATAGATAGATAGATAGATAGATAGATAGATGATAGACAGACAGACAGATAGGATAAAAATAGCTGTTTTTCTTGCTTTTTAAAGATAGTGAATTAAAGCTCTTATAGTTATACATCCATTTCTGTTGAGGTGACATCTGAATAAACCCATTATAAGTATCATACAATAGAAACCTGTGTGCAATTGTAGGGCTGTTTGAGGAAAGAAGGATCAGGAACAGACATCTGTGAATAAACACCTACCACCAATTATATTATCATCGCCTTCATTGCTCTTTCACCTCTTGTCTAATTTAGGCCTTCTACTGCAATGATAATTTTTTGTCATCCTCATTACTTGGTACAAATATTTAGGATAGGTCCCGTTTGGCATTCATGTCCAATAGCCATATATTTATGTATTTCATATACAGACTCAAGAAAACAATTCTCAAGCATTTTCCTTACATCCTTCTTTCCCCAACTCAGCCCATCTTCTCCAAAGCTGTGTTCTGTCAACTGTTGGAATAAATGGATCCAGTTCAGCAAAAATCATTAATCCATCCACATACATCTATAGACATTTTTCCTTACATCTTTCTCTCCTTAACTCTGCCAGTCCTCCCCAAAGCTAAGTGTTCTGTTGATATCTAATACAAATGGATTTAGTTGAGCTATTATCATTAGTTCAACCAGATCTATGAACTATCTAAATTTACCAAATCCATTTTAAAAATGTAACTACCCACTTTGTACCCTGATGCCTAAATATATGAGCCTATGTACTTATAGTTTATCTTCACACAATAGAGGAAAACTGAAAATCCAATACATGAACTCTTTCACTGAGAGACATAACCAAAAAGCTTGTTGTCATTTTAACAGAGTACAAATCAATAAGTGATGCAGGGTTTTATGTTTTGGTAACATTAGGATGTTGACTTCAGCAATAAGTATGCTATAGATCAGAAGTTAGGACAAAATGTTCTTCTATAGAGCACGAGTAAAAAGCTTCTTATTTTAGAACTGTGCACATCAGTTATCCAATGACCAGCTCTACCCATTTTACTGTCATATGATGAAGTAGAAGTATAATCTATAACTATCTTTCTTGTCTTTTTACTACAGGTCTTTCCCAAGGAGGAGGAAATTCAATATACTAGTAGAAATTACCAGTGTACAAATACAGAGCCATCTAATATAACATAAACAACTTTTCTCTGCTTCATTCATACTGAGAATAAATGAAAGGGTTATTATTCATATTTCTGTCACGTGGTATCATATCTGAGTCACATCAGTCACCACAGAATCTATCTTGAATCTTTCTTTACAAGATCCCTGGAGAAAAAAGAAGACAGAACTCAAAAAGAAGAGAGAGTAGAGCTCATTCAATTATTTGAATGTTCACAGACTGAATATTTGGGCTTATTTTTCACTAAGCAGATAAAGAAGAAAGTAGGATTTCATTTCAAGGTTGACTCTTTCCTATATGCTACTCTAGGAAAGTTACCTCCTTTTTTCATATATTTTTTATTGTAATTAATAGAAGGGTTACATGATATTTGCCAGATAGATGGTACATTAATTCCCATACTTTGATAACCTTTCACATGTCTTGGTCCCCATTTTTTTATATGTCTCAATACATGGGAAAAAAACATGTATTGAGAATGGGGGTAAAGAATACTTAACAACATTAGAGTTCTGAGGAAAAAGTTAGTGGAAATAAAAATATTTTAAATATTCTGAAAACTATTATTCTACTTAAGTGTATATAGTTGGTACTAATAGCTCACAATATAGATAAAAAGAGATACATATATATAAACATAGATACAAAAGAGGGCATACCACCAGGAATGGTGGTTCATACCTCTAATCTCAGCACTCAGGAGAGAGTTGAGAGTTTCAAGAAAGCCTAGACTACATAGCAAGACCCAATTTCAAAGACAAAACTGGACAACACACCTATTCCAGTGCTTATATAACCCTTCAAATACATATGCAAAACCAGCCATACTCAAAGCCATTAATGCTTCTACAATAAAAGATACAAATATTGGCACTTAATGGATACACAAAAGAATATAAATAGCCCCACGGCAGTTAAGGTCAGATTTTATTGCCAAATAAGTTTTGTGGCCAAATTCATAAAACAAATTAAAAATAAAACCAACTTTTGGGTAGAGGACTTCCAAATTACAGCTAATAAACTTTGCATCTGAATTGACAAATGGATGGCTATTAGCCATGCTTTCCTATGGAAATAAGGCCTATCCAATATTTCCCTCACCTTTACTGCTTCTTCCCTAAATTTTTCATATTTCATTTTTCTCCTTGATCTCACACTTCCAAATCTTTTTGTTTTGGTAGTTCTAGCGTGTGCACTTGGGACCTTTTGCTTGTTAGGAAGGCCCTGTGCCACTGAGCTACATCTCCAGCTATTTTTTGTAGGCTGGTTATTTTTATTTTTATTTTTTTGCCAGTCCTGGGGCTTGAACTAATGGCCTGGGCGCAGTCCTCGGGATTTCTCAAGACTAGCACTCTACCACTTGAGCCATGGCACCACTTCTGGTTTTTTCTCTGTATGTGGTACTGAGGAATCGAACCCAGAGCTTTGTGCGTTCTAGGCAGGCACTCTACCACTAGGCTATGCTCCCAGCCTTTTTAATGGACACTTCACTAGTCCACCTTTCTACTAAAATCTTCCAATGCTCGTTCATGATTCTTCTAAACAAAGATCTAACTCTTTTTCTCTGTGTGTGTGCCATTCCTGGGGCTTGAATTCAAAGCCTAGGTACTGTCCCTGAGACTTTTTTTATTCTCAAGTCTAGCACTCTATCACTTGAGCCACAGCTCTACTTTCAGCTTTTGGGTGGGTGGTTGGAGATAAGAATCTCACTCAATTTTCCCATCCTGGTGGTTTCAAACCACAGTCCTTAGAACTCAACCTCCCCAGTAGCTAGGATTACAGGTGTAAGCTACCAGCAGCACCTGGCAATATATATAATATAGCACACAAAGCATTTTGGGGGCTGGTTCCTCTTGTTTGAGCTTCACCTTCTTACTCAGCAACTCCTTCCCAATCCACAAAACCCACAATCCAGCCAAGCCACAAGACCAGCAGTTCCCTGAGTACACAATTTCTTCCTTCTACACCCCTGCTCACACTGCACTTTTAATGCAATTTCCTCAACAACCAGATCTTCTCAGTGACCATTACTTGTCCTTTCCACATTTTCTCAAACAAAATTTCCTCTTTAAGTTCATCAGAACTCCTTTGAATGTCTCATCAACCCAGAAAGCAGTGTAAAGCTATTGCTATTCTATATGAATGGCACCTCTGCATAGTAAACATAGCCGAATTACCAGATGTAATTATGCACCTACCTATCTTCCCTGGTACTCCAAGTAGATATTTACAGCCCAGTATTAGTGTGGGCACTTTTCAAATTCTACGAAGTATGCACCAACTCCTATGAGTAAAAGTGATTCAAACAACTTTTCATCCAAATTGATGTTAAAGGCATATGAAAAGCTACCACCTGCCAGCTTTAAAGATAGAAAAGGATTCAGATGTCCTTTTCTAAGATAATTTTATTTTAGATTATTTTTTCAAATGGTGGCTCTTATGGAGGAATGCTAAATGGTCTTGTGCCTGGATTAAATAGAATTCTCTACTTTTTTACCTGACTTGACAAACTAAGTAAGGAATACAAGCTATTTAAAAGTATACTAGGAAGCATAGACAAACATTAGAAATTTGGCCAAGAAATTTTTTTGCCTTCAGACAGGGGAACTTTCAGGGAGAGAAAGAGGCAGGGACAGACTTAGAGGTCCATAGGATTTTCCACATATTTATGAGTTTCTCCACCTTTTCCAAGGGAGCAATATTTGTGTTGGTAACACCCAGTGTGCATGCTATAGTTTGGATCTCAAATGTCCCCACCAAAGGGCCATGGGTTCAAGACTTACCCCTAAAGTTAGTTCAAGTGAAAGGTGATAGAACCTGTAATAGGTAAGGCCTAGTCAAAGAAAGTTACATTTGGCATGTGTGTTGGGGGGGGGGGCCTTAAAAGAGACAATGAGCCCTTGGACCTTTCCTCTCTCTTTCACTCTCACTTCATAACCACCATGGAGTGAGAAGCTTGTTCCCCTCCATGATCTATCACCTCACCAAAGATCCACAAGCAACAAGGTGAACCAATGGAATTGAAACTGAGCCAAAACAAGCCTTTCTTCTCTGTAAATTGATTATGGTGGGTATCTTACCACAGTAACTAAAACCAGACTCATGTGGGATCGAGCTTACATAGACAAGCATGTCTATGGAGAGACAAAGTATGTTCTAAGTTGAATAATGCTTGAAACATGCAAAAAGACTCCTGATAGGAGAGACTACCACAACTGGAACATATATGTGAGGCACTCAAATGCTAATCAGGGAAGCACCAAGTACACATAATTAAAGAAGATCAGTGCTGTATTAAGAAACACTGAGCTTGCCATCCTTTTTCTTTCTTGGTTCTCTCTAGAAATGAGGCTTTGTATTTCATCAAGAGGGGATGGCACATTACAGAAGTGGAGCTGACACATCCTCAGTGATTAGTACAGAGTCTATCCTCATAGAGTAGATTGAAGAGTAGTTTATTGAACAATTTGAATTAAGCAAATTGAATTTGAAAACATACACATAAAAACTTTCTTTGAACATCTTAGCTCTACATAAAAAAGTGTTCATAATGCATTCACTTTGGTGACTGCAATGGAACTAAGTCATTTTTTTGTGTGTGGGTCATAGAGCTTGAACTCAGCCTAGGTACTGTCCCTGAGTTCTTCAGCACAAGGCTACCACCCTACCCCTGGGTCTGGGCCTTGTCCCTGTTCTGCTCAAGGCTACCGCCCTACACTTGAGCCAAGCCCCCACTTCCCATTTTCTAGAAGTTAACTGGAGACTTATCTCAGGTTCTTTTGTGCCTAGGCTGGCTTTGAACCTTGATCCTCAGATCTCAGCCTCCTGTGTGGCTAGGATTACAGGCGTGAGCCACCGCACCCTGGCCTAAGTCATTGTTTTTACCATTAGTAGTCACAGTCAGAAGACTATGATAATAACTTTTGTTATTCCTAATATACACCCTATGGATACTCAGTCAAGGACTCACTCACAGCCTAGGATAAAGAGTATCTTCTGATTCTCCTAGCCTCAATGTTCTCTCACTACTTTGCTCAAGTCAATGAAATAACACGGGGGGAAAAAAATTCTGAGAAACATGGCACATGAATGATCCACATGACTTTTCTACTTTTTTTAGAAGTAGATACTAATCTATTAAGGAGAGCTGATATCAAACAATATTTTTAATGGCAGTAATAACTGTTAGAAAATAGGACTTGTCAAACTTCTGAGTCAAGCAAATATATTCATTTGTCCATGGGACAGTCATGGATTTTCTTCTTTACCCAGAGTGCTGTCACTAAACTGTAAAAATTCCCTACAGTGCTAATTTACAAGGAGGAAACTGAGCCTGAAACAGTAACTTATGCAAGTTCATACACCACTCTAATACCCAAAGGGAAATACTGTTTACTTTTTCCTCTTTTCAGATCTTTGTCAATGATAATAGCCTTACTTGAAATGGAAAAAGTGACCATTATCTTCCACTCTTCAGTTTCAATGATGCAGGAAAGATTACAGACTTAGTGGGTCCCTTTTTTACACTTTGGGAGTAAACGGGGAGGGCAAGCAAGGAAAGCAAGAAGTAAAATGGGACTGATACTCCCTTTCTCCTATTTAAGCCTTATAAGGTACTGTTGGGGGGCGTTAAAAAAAGCTACAGATAAGCATCTTAAATCATGGTAAATTACATACTGCATGCTGGTGACTCGGTCATGGAAAATTATGAAGCTACGTGATGTCTCATTTGTTGTGCTGAAAACAAATGTAAATAAATTACTGGGAGAATCTCATTTACATTTTGAAATTCATCCTGATGCATGACATGACTGCCGATTTTTTTTTAACATACTTTGAGAAGAAATGTCACTCATCAAACCCAAATCATGAAGCTCAATGGCATGGCTTTGATTTGGTGTAGGCTTTTTCAAAACAAGAGAAAATCCATACTTTCCTAATAGGAGAAACACAAACTCTGCCTCCCCTAATACCACCACTCAGGCGCACAAAGATTGAAGAGTAGCATAGTTAAACTCAATAAGCTCATGGGTTGTTTCTGTTTCTAATATCCAGTCTGCTGTTCCTACCATTTGTAGAGCACACACAGAGCCACTGGTAGTATGACCAGTTCATTGCCCAGTCATGAGGATGGTTTGAGGGGAGCCATTCATACTCTCTCACCCCATTCCACCCATGACCTAAGGCAGCTAGCATGGGGTAATGGGATAGAATGGAGTTAACTGACTCCTACAGGGATCAAGTCCATGACAGATCTCATTATCACTCTACTTTGACCGACTGAGCTGCAAAGTCTGGACTCTCCTTGAATAGGAATTGGTCATACCACAGTACTACCACCCTGTAGCTGACCTGGAAAGGCAGACAAAAAACAGAAGAAATTGATGAGATTTGGACAAAAAGACTTGAAGGGGCTTCAGGTCTGGTTTGCCGGGCTTGTTGCCACGCTTAGTTTATCGCGTCCAACTCTTCCTGATTCCATCGAAATCACCCAGAGCAAAATTAAAGACTCATAAAACAGGGACAGAGAGATAGAAGCATACTGGATTTGAGAATAGAAAATCAAGCAAACACTTCATACAAAGTTCTGAGACCCCTTAAGTACAGCCTAGAAAGAGGTAGACTCTTACCTCTCCTGGCAATTACACTCCACTTAACGTGTTCAACACCGCATCTTCCACATCAGATTCTGTTACACATCCTAGGCCCCTGCTTTGTCAATTTCTTTTTCTCCACAGCTGTGACTCTGAGCTCACTTCCCAGACTTTAAATTTCCTCCCATCTTTTTTCCCCCTCCTCATTCTAAACAGCTATTGCCAAAAGTTGTCAAGTATTTCTTTCTACCCCATGAGGGTGAAATACAACCATTTCCTAAATGGGTATATTATGGTAAGCTTAGTCTCCACAGCAGAATATTTACATAAGCCTGAAGAGGTCTGAGAGTTTATTGGTTAAGGGAAAAATAAGCAGGCCATGAAATAATTATTTTTCATTGTGCCCTGCCAAAGCCATTCAAGCCAAAGGCTAAATTGAGCTGCTATTGTGATGATTTGAACTGTGGAGCCAAAAGTCTTGCCTGCAAAGCATCCCAGCTGTCCTAAATTTTGTTCTGATGGCTAGTTTTCATTCTGGCTCTGATTCTACAAAAAAAAAAAAAAAAAAAAAAAAAAAAAAAAAAAGCTCCCCCAAATAAGAGGGTAGAAACAATGTATTGTCCAGATTCACATCAATTACCGATTTAGGGCCATTCAGAGAACTTGATTATTAACAAATCGCTTCCTGAAATTGTTATGACAGGATTCCCATATGTAAATGGCAGGCACTTCATATGCACACAGTGCGGTGAGGAAATTAAAGCTTAAGATTTCCCAACTTTACTGACGGTCATTTCTTTTAATGCTGATGTTCTTTATAGCAAATGAGCTCTTCTCAATGGTCCTCATGGCTAGAAATCTAAAGCCATAGCAGTCCTTGCGCTAGCTTAAGGGGGCACCAACCGTGTGCTTGCCTGGCACCTTGTCAGGTACGTCGATGGCAGGATTACATCACTAAGTCAAATGACCCTCCTGAGGCTTTAGAAAGCAACACAAGCTCTGTTTGTTTAGTGCTACAACTCCAGTATTCAGAGTCATACCTGTCCATTGTAGGCATTCAATCAAACTGTGATGGATGAAAAGAAGGAAAAAGGAAAAGGCTGACTGTGGATACTTAGTGGGATTTGGGTACTAACTTGGCCCTGTTTTCTAAATAAATGTTCCTCTTGTGAAAAACAAGCAGATTACAGAACCAAGGAAAATGGATCCATTAAAAAAAATCAAACAAGCATTTTTTTTCCATCTTTTGGCCAAGACACATGCACAATGAAGAACGAAAGGAAATGCCAAGTTTTAATTCCGTACATTACTTTTGTCCAAAGTTATACTAGGCATGAAAAAAAAAAATCACTGCCCTAAACTTTCCTGAAGTTCACCTTTGATGAATGCATTTTAATAAATGCATTCAGACCAATGAGGCTGATCTAGCCTTGACTAGAGGGTTCATGGAGAAGTTCTGGGAAGCCACTACTGTTGCCTATACTCATGTGGCATCTGAAAGGATTTTCCTGGGACTCCCCTTTTTTTTGGAGGGGCAGATCTGCAGACATAGGGAGTATCAGGCTGGGTGAGGGGAGAATTTTCCTGTTTCTGGAACTCATTGTAAGAAAGACCAGCAAGTTCCCTAAGCACTCCATTAAAGACTTCCTCTACACATACCAAACAACTCAGAAAACTCCTACCTTTAAGACACTGTCCTAGGACAATGACGAATGTATGAACTTCCCAAGTGTGACACTGTCTTGATCCCAAGCTAAAGATTAGGATAGGAAATGTCCACCTTTCATGCCATCCAGACATAGGGAATATTTTAATTGTGTTGACAGTGATTTATATTTTTTAAAAAAAAATGTGCTCTCCTTGCTTGCCCATGAGAATAAGTATGGATGTCTAGTGAGTCTATGATAAATCCGCATTTATGGTTAAGATTGAATGAATGATATACACTTTCTAAATAAAGATGTAGAGGTACAGTATAGACACTGACCCACATCCCAAAGATATCACAAGACATGTGAAAATCATTTTGCTTTGTGTGGTATCAGTCACTCACCATCAAATGCTTTGTTTTCTTAATTCCTAACATCTTTTTTTCCCAATTATACTCAACATTTCTTTTCATTCTTTCCATGTCTACTCATGTTGATCCTCCTCCCCCCTCCCCAATGGACTTGAACTCAGAGTCTCAGGCTTTCTACATAGGTATTCTTACTCTGAGACTACTCACTTCAATCTTTCTAATGTTTGCTCCTCCCTCACAATGCTCTAGGATTTATTTCCAAGGAGCTGTAGGAATAATAATCTCAGACATTTATACAGCAATTACCATGGCAAAACTATTCTGAGTGTTTTGATACTTGTCACCTCATTTATTCTTCACAACAGCTCTGCAAGGTAGGTACTGTAATTATCCAAGTTTTACTATATATGAGCAACCTAAAGGCATAGAGATCATGAGTCAAGGAGATTATACAGTCAACTAGCAATAGATGTGTGTTTAAAAATATGCTTCCTAATTTATGGATAAAGAAACTGAGGCACAGAAAGCTTTAGTTCAAGGTGACTTGGCTAGTAAGAAGCATCAGATGTGAATCATATTTCTCCTCAATCTCCCCATGAACCTGCTTAAAACACACAGACTAGAAGGTTTCCAAGACCAGGAACAACAACAACATTTAAAGCAAATGGCTCTACTTGATCTGGCGTGTATAATACCATCATGCTTAAAAACATATTTAAAAATCTAAGAAATCAGGAAAAGGCATCTGCATCATGCTTTTGTTTTGTGAAAATAAGGCAAATCTTGCTTAGCATATGTTCCTGGAGAAAGATTTCACCAGTTTTCCGTCATTAAAAGAAAGCTCAGTCGGGTGACATCTATTTCAAATAACTGTAGCCAAAAATAAAGCTCTTAAAAGAAAAAAGAAAACTAAATAAAATCAGTCCTGTACTTTTGGTTCTAACTTCTGGGGTAAATCGATATATATTGAAGAAAAAGTATAAGCACAAGAAACTTAACTCTTTTTGGTCAAGGACAGTGGAAAAATCAAGAACATTCACAGGTAAGTGAAAATTCAGCCTGCTCATCAGGAAAAGAGGCATTGCTCCAAGCTTAACCTCTGACCTTTGACTTCTCCCTCTATGTAGGCAAATCTACAGTCTTTTATCTGCATTGCAGAAACTTGGGATTGAAACAAAACTAAAGGTGAGTGTCCTGAGAAATACTGGTGAGTGGTCACTGCCCTACTAAATCACCTCAAAGAAAGACAGTCTCAGAAGCATCCACTTAGAAAACATCTCATGTGTCATTTCATTCTAGTATGGTGTCATTGCAATAATCATGAAAGGTCATTGCCAATGTGTTTCCCTATTTGCTCACCTATATATTATCACTATCTAGAATGATGCATAGATTAAGAGGAGAACAGAAAGAGTGAGAACAGGAAACTTCTTGTAAAACAATGCAAAGCTGAGACCATTATCCCCAGTGGAACACAACTCTTGCCCTACAATTTCCCAAAGAGGTCAGCGATACTTGAAGACTCCACCTTGCCTTCAGTTTTGATGTCTCATCTTACCAGCTGGGCCCTGCTGATCATTCTGAAACTTGTGGTTTAATTCTTATCTTAGTTGGAGGCATGAAAAGAGCCCAACCTGTGGCCTAGGTGACAGCTGTCGCTCTAACCTGCCACTAGATTTCCAACTTGATCCAGCCCGCTGGCCAAATGGGACAAGAGAACATCTTTCCCTTTAAGGCAAAGGAAGACATGCCAAGAAAGGCTTCATTTCAATTAAACTCAGCAGAGAATCAGACCCAAATCGGCCACATTTACCGGAAGAACCTGCAAAAGGCAAGGATTTTAAAGAGACAACTCACTGTTAATTAAAGAGTCTGCAAAGTGTCCAAGCAATCAGGACAACTCACTTCTTCCTGAAGAGGAATTATGGGTTCAGGGAAGGCCAGGACACCAGTTCCTTGGTTATTAAAAAGCCACCTCTGGTCTGAGTGTGGCTGGGGTGGTGGGATGTTTTACATTTTATCACATGGGTGGCTATGCACTTGGGGGTATCTAATTTAGAGTGCTATTAATGTGTAGCCTTTTCTGGTGAACCTGCCTGAGGGAGCAGTCACCCCCAAAAGTTGTGTTGAATATTAACTGCATTAACTTAGCAGCCCTACAACATATTGTTACACACAAACAGCCTACGGTGACTTATGGATGATTTACTTAACAGAAAACATTCCACACAGAGCCCTGCTGTTGGCGAAATAAAAAAATAAGCCTCTACAGGGAGACCCTTGCCAATCATGATTAGGCCCCACCATTTCTCAAATTAACCCACTCTAGGCACTAATGGTTTTAGTCAACTGCTAGATTTTTTCCTTACCTCCAAAACCCTTTTTACTTTCTATGTTTTAATGCAGACCAAGCCATTAGTAGATATGTGCATTTAAAGAAGAATTTTTTATATTGTAGGTGAAGTTTTATAAAACTCCTACTACAAGGTCCCTGTGTTCCTTGTGGCTCTCAATTACTCTGTCCCCAAGAACTTCCTGATGTCCACAATTATTCTATAAGCAAACAAGAGAATGATTTGGTTCCAACATCCACTACTCAAAAAAGAATTAAGATAACTTGAATATACATTAAAAATAGAAGAAATGTTGCAAAGTTTCTACCCAGTTATACTATACTGTAGTCCTCTCAGAAAAGACTATCACACTGAATCCTTATAGAATCTCCATCCTGTCTCTACACCTCTTGCTTCTTTGTTAAAACCATTCTTTGGCCCATACAATCATCCCTTCAGAGGGGATCCAGTGCAATTAGAAATTGGGTTAAATCTTAGGGCCTGGAACCTTTATTTCCTCATAATGCTCTCCACCTAATTGTTCCTGCCAGTTAGCAATGCAATTATGTTGTCTAGAAATAGAGACAAACAATAGATTTAAACAGGAACGGAAGCGGCAAGCAGAGAGCCACAAACCACACCATTAAAATGGAATTAAAACTCTATGTGTAAAGAAGAAGTTTCACTCTCTGTAATCATCAGTCCACTGGGCAAAAGGAAGCAACCCATACAGGTTTCTTTTGTGGAGGTCAACTGGGCAGTTAAAGGGAAGCTTATGCCAGGCGCCACGGCTCATGCCTGTAATCATAGCTACTCAGGAGGCTGAGATCTGAGGATAAAGGCTCAAAGCCAGCCTGGGCACAAAAGGACCTGAGACTGTCATTTCCAATTAACCACTTGAAAGAAAACAGGAAGTGGGGCTTGGCTCAAGGGTAGGGCGGTGTCCTTGAGCAAAAGAGTTCAGGGACAGTGCCCAGGCCAACTTCAAGTCCCATGACCCATTTAAAAAAAAAAGGGGGAATCTTGAGTTCCCAGTGGAGACTGGGATTTGTGAAAATCCCAAGCTAAAAATATAACACAAGAATCAAGGAGAGACAAGTTATAATAGTGGGCAATATTTGTCCTTTAATGGTTGAAGAAAAGAAGCCTTGTCTATTAAAGAGTGCCAATTGTGCAGAATCAAGTGTCAGTTTAGTCTGTCTCAAATCTCCTTGCCTATTGAAATTTCCTAAACCAATGCCTTACTTCCTGAACTCTGGAAGAGAAAAATAATTGTCAACATTAAGCCATCTTTTCTAAACACTATGACAAGAGTCACACAATGTCCAGTGCTGACAGATTGGACCTTGCATTCCTCTTCTCATCCCAATACTTTGCTTTCTGTCTACCTTCTCCCCCAAGCTTCATCAGTACCTATCTTCCCTCAATATTATCTATTAAAGGAAACAGACTTTACACAACAGCATCTTATTTCAACATGATGGAGGGAATTGATTCAGCCTCAACCAATATTAGCACCCCGTGAACAGATCAGGAAGGACTTAAAAAGACCCATGCAGGAAACAAAGTAAATGTTGGAAGTCATTGCCAATAGGAAGGCTTTGCAGAATATAGAAAGACAAAGAAGACTCCTGGGAAACCCAAAACTTACTCTTAACCCACAGACGACTGGTAGACACACAAGCAGAAAACTCTTGTGGTGGAAAGACTTAGTGAGATGTGTAATTTCAAATTCAGAAGGGGGCCTGAGCTTTGCCTGGTAGCTGTGAAAAGTAACTCCTCACAGGAGCGAAGGGGTAAGAGAAAGTTCTAGGTTGAATTTGGTTTTTCAGGAATGACAAATTTCAGTGACTCAATACGCAAGTAGTTTGTCTAACACACTGGTCAAAAAATGCTTTTTCAATTCCTGAAAATATGCACTAAAAGACAAAAAAAATAGTTGATGTGTTTGTGAATGGGCCACATACCCAATCCCATAGATACGTGCCACTAGCCCTGGAGGAAATTTCATTGACAATGCTGTCTGCTCTCTGTCGTGGCTTGTGCTTGTGATGAATGAATCTCTTCACCATAGTTTTCCTAGCCCCATCTTGCAAAACAAAATCCTAATTATTACATTCTCTGCCTTTGCTTTCTGAAAAGCAAGTCCTGGGCCAAAAAAATTGTACTGGCCATGCCTACACTGCAAACTATACCTTCCTCAAATCAAAAATCTGCCCTCTACTATCATGTCTTATTTGAAGGTAATCTTATACTTTTTCAGCACATGTTTGAGACAAAGTCTCAAAAAAAGAACTATGAGAAGAGGGAGTGTGTGAGAAAGAGGAAATTAATTCTAACCCTTACCTTTGGCACCTCATAAGACTTTTGGCCATGACTTACCTGGATAAATAGAAAGAACTAATTTACTACAGAAATGCCCATGGGCGAACATGCACTGGCTAATGACGTGTTCAGCTTTTGCATGATTAACCAGCTGGTGGGGGTAGTGTAAAAGCAGAGGGCATAAAATAATAAGAAAAATTGATTAGCAGCCCCTTTTTAAAGTAGCCCATGAAAAATTTCTTTCTTCTATTCACTAGCTCAGAAACTGACTGTAAGGGATGATAAACTTGAATGGCTTAGCAGGCAATGGAGATAGCCTTATGGCAGCTGTTGTGTCTTTAAAAATTCACCAAGTAAGAATGCTCAAGACACTAGGGATAAATGACACTACACTGCTTTCAAAGGGACAGACTAATACAACAGGTCCTGCCAGTTGTCTTAAAATTAATTTTCTAATACATTGAGAAGCACATTATATAAAGAAGGAAACTATGACAGCGTTGTGTGTCCATTCAATTTTCTCTCTGGAGCATTCTGCTAGACCACAGTTGGCTTTAACTACTGCCAGCCCAATTCATTAAGGAAGAAAAAAAAAGACTTGAGCCAGAATATTTATACACTTGACTCAGAAACAATCTATTCTAGGGGACATTTTCCTGAGCTAAATGTACTACAGGGCTTTTCTTATTCATAAAATTCTTGAGCTGGTTTGAAAAGTCCCTTAAGTAGGGAGGAAAGTAGGAAAATCTAAACGGGGTGGGGCGGGGGGGGGGGGAATGCACATAGATCAAAAAGGAAAGAATGTCTCAGGAAAGTCAATGGTAAGTGCTGCTGGGACTCATCAAGCAATGAAATTTTTCTTCCATTTAATCTACTTAGATAACCAGTCACCTTAGTCCTCTTTTTGTATAGGAGATGGGTTTTTCCCCAGGATAGAAAAGACAACGGGAGTTCAGCAGTTTCATCAGTTCTGACGCCACCCTCCCTCTAGAATGCTGCTGAAGAGTTGACCCACAAAATCATTCTTATCAACCTGTCCAAAATCCAAGGGACTGCAGCACAGGCCTTCTACATCTTTCTTTGCCAAACTAGATAGCATAAACTTCCCATAGATCATTAGCAGGAGGGTAAACCGAGATATATGTAGCCAGCATTATCAGAAAGTCAACCAGGGTCCTGATGACCCCAGATTTAAAGTCAGTGCCACTTTACAAAACAAAACAAAACAAAAAAATCCCACAAAAACAAAAGCAGAAAAAGAGGTAAACATTTACTCCTGATGGAAATGATCTATCTAGGCAGTGCAACACAAAAGTCACAAGCCACAGAGGATAACTGCTGTGCACTGGAAATATCATGATCATCTAGATTTCAAAGAACATACCAAAAATTCGAAATAGCTCATCAATAATTTTTAGACTGATTGCAGGTATGACATTTGAAAATGCAATTCACATCTTTCTACTGCATGGATAGTCCTTGTCGTAGAGTTTGGCAAGTTATATAATCTGCAGTCCAAATCTAGTCTAAGGCTGTTTATGGTTTTTCTGTTTGGTCAGTTGGTTTGGGTTTATTTACTTATTCAATCATTTTGTTATTGGCAGTAATGGGGATTGAACTTAAAAGCTTTGTGCTTACTAGCCTAGTACGCTAGCATTTAAACCATGCCACAGCTTTTATCTTTCAGTTTATTTTCAGATAAGGTCTCATGCATTTGCTCAGGTAGACTGTTAGACCAAAATCCTGCTGTCTCTGCCCTGTGAGTAACTTTAATTATTTGCCTACTTCACCAGATCTGGCCCTGCAACATGTTAATTTATATAGCTTGAAAACTGAAAACAGTTTCATATTTCCAAAGGGTTATTTTTTTTTTTTGCCAGTCCTGGGCTTGAGCTCAGGGCCTGAGCACTGTCCTTGGACTTTCTCAAGGCTAGAGCTCTACCACTTGAGCCTCAGCACCACTTCCAGCTTTTTTCTATGTATATGGTACTGAGGAATCGAACCTAGGTATTCGTGCATACTAGGCAAGCACTCTACCACTAGGCAAAACTCCCAGCCCCCACAGTGTTATTTTTAAGTCACTGAAACCATATACATGCAGCAAAAGCAAAAATATTTGCTGTCATTCCTAGCAAGTTTTGTTCATATCTCTTCTTCTAGATTTCTCGTGATACCCAAGGATGAAACACAGTGCCAGAAAAATTACTGGGAGAACGTCCCTCCATGAAGCCTACATTGCCCTAAATGTGGTACAAAAAGGATAAGAGAACCCAGGAAAAATAAAACAGGCAGAATTCAATATCTGTGTCCTCCCTTCTAACCAAAGGTAGCCGCAAAGCTACCAGTATTCTACCTCATAGACTTCAGGTTCCCTCTTATGAGAAAATGACTTAATGAGAAAAAATCTGAGCTCAGGAGGGAGTGGGGAAAAATATGACCAGTTTAACCTAATATGGTAGCATATTTTTTTGTTTTGTCCCAAGTTTTATGACCAGTTGTCCTAGTTCTTTAGGACCCAAGGGCTTCCTGGCATTTGGGACTTCCTGCTTGAACATAAAGAACTAAAATCAGGACAGTTCTAGACAAAACATGATGAGTGGGTCATTTTAAATCTGACCAAGAAAAAAATATGCTAGTGGATTTATCTAAGGAATGCAAAGCTAATGGCTTTTCCACCCTCCTTTAATAAAGATACACCTTTCAGTGCCTTTTAATTATTGAAAATTAAATTTTCAGTAAGTTATCTACTGGTCATTCAGTTCTTTCATTTTTATGATCTTGGATCAGATCCCTCAACCTTTCTGGGCCTCATTCCTCCCTTCAAAAGATATATTAAGTAGGTGATGTGTTTTCCCACAGATGATAAAATACAGTAGACAAACCTTGAGGGAAATAAAGATTCTCAACTCAAGAACCATGTTCAATTCCAGATGACTGGACAATAGAAGAAAACAGGATGATTTTTTTTTTATAATTTCAGTTACTGGGGATTGAACTCAGGGCCTCATATATACTAGGCAAGTGTTTTGTTGCTGAATTCTACAACATCCTCAACTCCAGAAGAGTGTGTTTGTGTGCGTGTGTTTGTACATGCGTGTATGTGTGTGTGTGTGTGTCTGTTAAAATATCGAACATTGTAATTGCTTGAACTGTAGGTAAAATAAAACAATCCAGTTTTCAAGGGAATAGAAACAAAACTTCAAATCCAGAGAACATATGGTTCAACATATATGAACCTACCAGATGTTCTGTTATTCATTTGGCTATTTGGAGATAGTTGCTCTGAGAAACCTAGGTTCCATGATGATAGCTCTATTGCTTGCATAAACAACTGAAACAACAATGGAAGTCCCTTTTCCCAAATGGTATGGAAATGTTCTCCTTGGGTAGGAATCCATGGTGTCACCGGCTGCATATTAAATATATATATACTCTATGTTTCCTCAGGGATCCCCTACCATGCAGTAACAGGTCCCTATTTTACATGCACAGTTTGGCTGCATAGATATAAAGGTAAAACTTCTTAAATAGCTTTCTCTACTGATAGCCTTGGGCACAGAAGTCCCTTGTAGCCCTGGACCCTGCTGTGACCTAGAATTTGTCATCATAGAAGTACCCGGGTCTCCTGTGTTCCATTCTAAGATTACATGTCTCAGCAGCCATTTTTTTTTACCTCAGCTATCCCCACAGTCTTTCCCCTCCTCCTCCACACCCACCCACAGCTGAGATGACCTCTGGCTTCTGAAGACATTCCCTTTCCTCACCTTCCTGGAAATCCTCCTTCCTATTTTCTGAACTTCTGTTATATAGAGTCACACCTTAGAATTTCTTCTTAATCATCATTTTGAAAATTCCTGGTCTCAAAGCTTTGCACTTTTGAGTCAAATTTAAACAGGCCCAGAAGGAACTCTGCTCTCCAGCTCAGCTTAGTCTGATGAACCCTTAGAGAGACCTGCCACTCTATCCCATGTGGGATAGAATATTGCAATTTAAATTAGAAGACCAAAAAGTATCCTTGTGCTATATGGAAAATATGGATAATCATACCACACAGTCACACACACACACACACACACACACACACACACACACACACACACACACTTGAAACATTTTTCAAAGATCATCTAATTAAATGGCCAATCCTCCTTGCTGATGGGAAATCTGGACCCAACAGGCTGATCCACAGCTCAAATCTCAGTTGATTTGGTGGGATAACATTTGCCAAGGTTTTGTTTGTTTGCTTGTTCTGGTTTGTTTCTGAATATGACTTGGCCTCAGTTTCATCATTGATGATGTGGGATTCATATTATCTATCCCATAAGCATTTTTGTGAGAATTAAACGGATCATGTGTAAAATGTACTTAGCAAAGTGCTGATGCAAAGTCTACATAACAAATATTCCTTGTTGTTACTACTATCCTAGTGAGATTAAAAGCTGACAGATGAGGCCAGTTTTCAGGTACTGCCAAACTTAAAGCAGTCTTATATTCCTACAATATTTTCTTCCCCAAATAGAAAAACAACCTCTTTCAAATATCTCTGGCCACAGAAAGAAGATAAATGCAGGAGAAAAAAATCCTAATAAGCACTACTGGGTGCTTACGCTTAACTGAAAAGTTAAAAAGTACAATAAAATGAAAACTAGTGGGAAATAAAAGAGGATTTGTGGCCAAGCTATTTTGAAGGGATCTGAAATGACTTGTTAAGAGATTTCAAGAGACCTAGGTTCCCCACATGAGTGAGTCATCTGAGTGAAATTTATTCCCAAAAATGACTGTCAAAGGCAACAGGAAACAAGTCAGTCAGTTGGCGCTAGAATGCTTCTTCTTTCAATCTGTTCTATATACCTGTTCCTGCTGTCTTTTCTCACTCAGTGCTCTTGGGTGACTAACACTTTTGCCCTGAATGCAAGCAGAAAATGCAGATCCCCAGAGAAAGAATCCCTTCCATTGCAAAAGGAATCACTTCTGGTGCTTGCTGACGTGGATCTCTGGACCACAGAGTTGAGCATACATGTCCTTCAGAAACTCATTATGCTATGGACCAATATTTTAAGAAACCTGAGTCTGCTCACTTTCCCTTTGAGGAATCCTGGTCTTTCAAGATGGCTATAAAAGACTTGGGTTGGATAATTACTATTAGCACTTTCTCTCTCTGTCTTACACACACACACACACACACACACACACACACACACACACACACACCATTTAAAAAATTCTATTTTCATTACGTTTCTTTATAATTTAACTAAACTATTTCAAGTGCCGTATTAAAACAGGACTTCATTCTACCAATTTGTACTTTCTTTCCCAAACTTTTCCTATGTTTGCAAAGTATTTGTATTTTAGTAGGTTCTGTTTTCCCAGCAAGGATGGAAATTCTTCCAGTCTGAAGAAGGTCTTCATTCTTCACTAACTGATGCCTCTAAAAAGCAGTCTTCTGCACACAGCCACAGTGTAATCAACAAATCTTCGTGGGCTCTGTATTAAGCTCTGTAGGCAGGCTCCATGGGAACGTGTGGAAATAAAGATAAACACCCCACACACAAACACCTTATCTACCTCCCCCTCATACACAAAAGCAGAGAGAGAATGCCAGGACTGCTAAATTTAATTTTATCATAATGATATCTCTCACAGCATATGTGGTTATCCTCATATTTGGCACAACCTGTTCCATAAAAACTGACACTGTGTATCCTTTTAAAGTTTCCTAAGAGTGGCTTCAAAATGGCAGGAAAATAGATTTTAAGGCTTTTCGTGGAAGGAAACACAAGACTTGGCTACTGAGTTCAAATCCTATCTCTTTCCACAGGGCTAAGACAAGAAGTCACTGTCTGGTCTTCCTGGCAAGACAAGAGAGGAAGCAGACCAGATCTGGGTCATCTTGACCCCATTCTGCCACAGACAAGAAAACATTCTTTCCTCTTCTTGTCCAGATGATCATCTACCCTTGGACTGCAATTTAATCATTCTTTTCAAATTATTCATTTCATTACCCTGGGATTTAATAAGTTGCCTAAGTTCCATTTTGATGACAGTGAGTTAGGAATCAGACACTTTTTTCTGATCAGTTTCTATAGGAGATTATTTTAGATTTTTTTCTATCAGGAATTACATTCTTTTTCCTTTCTTGCAAAATTACAATAGGAATACATCTTTATCCTTTAAAACAAAAAAAGTTCAGAACTAGAGAGGTTGGATAATTTGCTCAATACCAGACACTAACATCAGACATTTGGATAGAGATTTCTAACTACACCAGTTTGAATGTCTAAACCCAAACTCTTTGACATTAAACAATGGCTATACCCATACCCACTTAGCTCCACTTAAATGGACCTTCAAAGATGTCCCAGGATTACATGAAACACATCCCAGCTCAACCATTTCACCAATCAGCAATCACTTTATGTTGGATTTCTGGCAACACATCCTATTGTTCTAGAAAGTTCCCCGACTTTCATAATGGGCAAATCTCAATGGACAGGAGACACTTAAATGTAGTTTATGTTCCCCAATCATGACGTTCCTTCTTGATTTTAGTTTACTCTAATCTATATAGATTAGGTGCTCAGAAAAAATATGAAAAAGGGTTCTCATCTTTTTTTTTAATTTAAGAAAAAAAAAAGAAGGAAAGAAAGAAATCACAGAGACCCAGGAATCTCTAGCTAAGAGGCCCCAAGTCAGAGGCACTGTAAAAAGATCATAGATGACACCATAGTTGGTAGGAATAACAGCCTGCAAGCTGTGCCAAAAGCCCTTTTTTCCACATCTAAAACCTCCATCATTATCCTGATACAAGATGGCAAGTTCATGTAACCCTTTAAACATTCATTGCAAAATGGGATAAAGGTATTGTGTTTTGAAAGGTAAAAGAATGTATACATGCATTCACACACACACACACACACACACACACACACACACACACACACACTCACCCATGAATAAAACAGCACACACTGTTAAAAAAAGAATAGTTTGGCAGAAGACTTCGAGTATTATCATCAAATCTAATAGGTCCAATGTATGACCTTGAAGAAGCTATGTCCAGATTAGATCTAAGAGATACATGTTCCATCATTTACTTCTTGGGAGAAGGAAAAAAAATGGTTTCTACAACAAGCCCTTCATACAATAAACAAGCTTTTGTTGATTGTTTCCACTCCATGTCCTTCTGGAACATGAAGAGGACTTGGATACCAGAGAGAAAGCAGGCATCTGACAGTCATCCCACCAGCTGGCAGATTCAAGTGTCACAGTTAAAGCCCACACCTGCTCGCTGTCCTACAGAATCCTCACTTTAATTAGAATTAGACACTGGTTGGTGTATAGGTTCTAATTTTACTTTTCATTTTTAAATCCTACTTTGGCAGGCAAGCTTTGTTTTGAACATTCTTTGAAGGGAGTAACCATACTTGTCCTCAGAAACCATCAAGGTTATTCGAAAATCCATGCACCCAGTAGGCATTCAACTGACATTTTAGGATCTGTCACCTGACTGAGCTGCTATCATCTCTCGCTTCCTGTCAGCATTCCCATCTCACACTGAAAGAATCCATCAGTTCAGCAGGTGTGCTTCATCTAACCACAGATATGTATTTCTGCTTTGATAAAGTGTAGAATTATTTATATTATGGATTGCTCTCTCTATTTGTTTTTCTTGAACCACTCAGCTATACAGTATGCTGAATGACATATAAATATAAAAATTATGGAAATAGAGAGAGCATTTTTCCCCTCAATGCAGATCCCAGGCTGCTAAAATTTCTCTCCAGGGTGTCATTTAAGAATCCAGCCTTGTCTCAAATAACAACTGACCACTAGTTGCTTTGACTTCAAGAAAGGAGAGTTTGAAGGTATAAGTAATTCAGGCACACAGTGTTTTGTTAAATGGGTATGAAAAACTCATCTAAGAATAAAAGAGAAATTCGTGTGTGCACATACAAAAACATATACTTGCATGTGCACACATGCATGGATGTATAAATCCATGTGTGTGCACACATGCACAGATATATGCATACTGCATGTTTTCTTGCTTCCAGAAGCACTTGTGGAATACACAAGTGCTCCCTTCCATCCCCATAATCCACCTTTAAATTCTTGCCCCCAGAAGTCCAATCTAAACCAGCAAACAGTACCAGTGCAGGTAGATATAAACAAGTAAGCTTGGGATGTTTCAAATTCCAAGTATAAATTAGAAACCTGATTTGTTCATATATATATATATGTATATATATATGTATATATATATATATAAATATCACAGAAAAGGGAAAATCTCTCCAAAAGGGTTTTTTTTTAATGAAAGCAGCCAAGGAAATCCACATTGGCAAGTAGTAATATTGACCTCTGATGTCCCAGCCATAGATTGCTTATTGGTCAGCTCTGCTGTTCCTCCCATGAGATATGAGTCCTGGGTCCTGGAGCAGACAGTCATGGTTTACCACCACTGCCATGGTAAATGGTATCTCTTCTCTGGAAGAGGATATTAAGGACAACTCCCCCATTTCTCAGTGGCCTGGTAGTTTCTCCTGTTGCCTCAGGAATTTGTTCAGAAGTAGCTTTTGTAAAATCACATTTTTTTCTTTTTCTTTTTCTTTTTTTCCTCTCTTTTTTCTTCTTTTTTCTTCTTTTTTTCTTTTTCTCTTTTCTTTTTTTCCTTTTTTTCTTTTTTTCTTTCTTTTTCTTTTCTTTTTTTTCTTTTTCTTAAAATCACATTTTAAAAGAAATCTCTTTTCTGTGCCTTACTCCAGTTCAAAACGAATGGCAAACATCAAGTATTTCTTGGCCCACACTTGGGCACATTGACATGCACACGCCCTTCCATAACAATCCATGTAGAGATAGATCGCCTATGCCCTGATTCCACCAGAGCATGTCGCAAAGGCAAATCTCTACATTGATAGTGCCATCAAACCCCAATTCCAGTCCTACACCCAGCAAACCTAGTGTCCCTACTGCTTGAAGCTAAATTGGGCTCAAAGGCGCCTTCCAGAAATGGAAAGAAGGAAGCTGGGTACAGTTACCAAGAGGAAGCTTTTCTTTCCCATTTATACAAACAATATAAAAATCACCCAGACTCAACCTGAAAAGCTGGTGTCCTTTTCAAAGCCCATCAATAATAAATGAACTTTGCAAACTCATCTCTAATGAACCAAATTCTCAGTCCAACTTCCTAAAATGAAACACATCAACGCTGACCCTGTATGACAACAGTGTTCCTCAGTAGTTTCATTAAAAAGTCATTATCCTAACCCAGCGTTTTAAACTTAGCTATTTTTATACTGATTCTCATTACTATCATATTGAGCTAGCATCTCAGGAAAAGAAGACAAAGAATATCGTGTTCGTATCCACATCCTTGACTCTTATAAACAGAAGCTGACAATTTATGCCATGTTTCTAATGACAACATTAATGTTTTTGATACAAACAATTCCTGTTTTAGAACAGGACAAAACTAGGAACTCAGAGTCAAACCAAGTCAATTCCCTGGGATTATAAAAGAAAACATACATGACTGTTTTCTTGAAATTTATCTATTATCTGCTAGCAGCAGCCTCATTGCTCTGCTTAGACTACTTCCAAAAGCTCAAACAAAAAACTTCCAGATTCTGAATTTCACCTTTCTCATTCAAAGTTCCTGAAAAGACACCAGTAACTGTAAAATATTCAATGGCAAGAATAAAAGGGGAGGAAAAAAAAAGAATAAAAGGGGAGGATAAATAAACTATAGATCCTTTGACTATCAATACTAAGCTAATGTCTAACATTAAAATTCAAAGTCAGGATCTGATTTAAAGATCTCCTTTGTCTTCAAATAATCAAGACTTGGTCAATTATTTAATAAAGCAATGCTCACTTCTGATAGTTTACTGAACTAGGGCCTTGAAATTCTGAATTCTCAGGCTCTTTCTCTCCCCTCCCCCACCCTCTTCCTCCTTAGGTAGGTAGCCAGCCTATCACTAATTATCCTTCTTTTCAGCCACATAAGAATCCTGTTGATTGGCTTCTATGAGGAGACATTAGTACTTCAGCCCTATTAACATCAAGGCTATTGTTGACTACCTCACCTTTTCAACCATGGTTTCCTCCTGCCATCTGTATTCACTATCTACCCATTATCAAACTATACTAGAAAGTCTCATGGAAGGAACCAAGTCCTCCCGATCCACTTTCATTCCATATGAAGTGATGTAGCCCATTCTTAGAAATCCTTCACTCATTTGTTGTAATGTTTCCTAACATAATGTGTACATACTATTCTAAACTGAACCCATACACCCCAAATCTCTAGGCTGAGCTCCAACTCGTGCTTCAGATGAGATATCGAGTGCAAAAGAAACCTTAAGTAGTTTATAAAAGAGACTACAAACATTGATTATAATAGCACATAAATTCCCAGTCCATTTTCATATTTTCTGACTGGCACATCTTTCAAAAAATGCATAAAAATAAAAAAAAAACTCCACAGGAAAATGGAATTCCTACTTAAAGCTGCCACTGGAAAAAAAAAAGTCACTAGAATAACTCACTGGCATTGGGTTATTAAAATCCCTGACATGTATTACTTAAGATGTTAGAAAATTATTCAGGCACATGTGTACACATTTATCTACCCTCTATGCTTATATGCTCTCTCTTGTGCATGTACACACACACACACACACACACACACACACACACACACACACATTTTTAGTAAGTACTCATTAAGCTATCTGAGATATTAAAACTAATCACGGCAGTTTTCCTTTAATGTTATCTTCGGCATAAAGAGAAATGAGCCCATTGTCATTTATTTCAAAATCATTCTTTATAAAAAATAGCTAATCTCCAGAAGCACACCTGGTTTATTGAAGTGAATACAAAGATGCAGCTTATAGCCTTAATGTGCTCAGCTGGGGAAATATATTTTTTAAATGAGCATTTGTTAGGGCTTTATTTGCAAATGCAAAACTATCCAAGGCACTCTTTGCGCATGTAGAGATTTTTCATTTCAAAAACCACATTAATATAGGAGGATACACATCAAGCCTTAAAAGCAGCAAAGAAAATTAACTCTTGCAGGATTACAAAAACAAAAACAAACAAACAAACAAAACCCATAATAGTGGGTCAGAGGAAGTTCAAAACCCAGGAAGCCACTGATGCAATCCTACAGTACATCAAACAGGAATTTCTAATATAACTCTGTTCCCACAGAACCTCCTGACTCATATATTTAGTGCACAAATATCCACAAGTTTGAGTCAGCTATTAAAAATGGCAGAAAGTAGGGAAGAGAGCCTGCTAGGTTAAATATTAAAAAGATCATGTATACACACACACACACATATGTATATATCTCACTCATTAACTTTACTTGGAAGCTTTCAAAGGAAAATACAGGCCTACAGCCTTCTCTGATCTTCTGAGATGGCTGGTCTCCATGAGAAAGCACGAGGCAGTCCTAGTTGCCAAGATTTGGCTCCTGGAAGTTTTACACAGCAAGGCCATGTGGGAAAGAGTGTGTGGCTTTTTGCCATGTTAGTCCGGTGTTTCCTAGATACCATGGCAGGTGTCAATTTTTTTTCCGTTTGATCAGGGAATGTAATATGTCTTCAAAACAATTTTCCCAACTGGTCAGATGTTAAAGCACAACCCTCCCCAAAGAGTCCTTTTCCAATTTTTCTCTGAGGTATGATGTTCTATCCTGTTACGTTGCTTTGGAAACAGAATTTTTGCACCAAAGTCTTTGTCCTGTTTGTTTAATTCATCTTTTTCTTGGTATTTAAGTGTTTTCTTATTTATATTTTATTTATTTTATTCTCTTTAAGTAGATGTTCAAGGAAGTTTTCATTTAACATGCCGTTAGTGAGTATAATACATCTTTATCAGTGTTACTCTTTCATCATTCTTCACCATTAAAAAATTTTAATTGTGTAGGTTCAGATGCATTTCTATTGGGAATCAAAAGAAAACCCAAGCAAACAAAAATCCCCACTAAGCAATAAGATGAGTACAGGAACAAGAAGAAAGCTAACATTCTGGGTTCTAAGACAGATGATGTCTGCAGAACTTGCCATGACTTGAAAGAGTTAAAAGTATGCCATGTCTTCAATAGAAAGATTATTCTCCAAGTACATACCAGCATGTATTTTTTTTAATTTTACATTTCTATAATATCCAACATTATGTTTTCTACAGTTAAATGCAGGTCAATAAAATGTATATTTAATTGACTGAATGAATGGACCTGCCAGCATTAGATCCAGGAAGCCATGATAGCCCCATCCAAAATAGGTTACTTATTTCCTTTCCTTAAATGTCTTCAAAGATCATACATTACCTACCTTCACATAAAATTTAATCATTCTTGAATTTTTTTGAACCCCTACTTACATTTCCCACTTCAGCTTTCAATAACAATTTTGCAGATAGTGGAAGAATTCAGTAACATAAACTAAGTTGAAGCTACTCACTAGTGGCTCATGCCTGGAATTCTAGCTTCAGAAAGTCCAGGATTCAAGTTTACAGCCAGTCTGGGCAAAGTAATCTGAATGAATTTTGACTCCATTTAATCAGCAAAATGCCAGAGGTGTTGAGCATCAGCTTTGAGCAAAAAAGTCACATGAGAACACAAAGCCCTAAGTTAACCATCCAGTACATACACACATACATACAGAGAGAGAGAGAGAGAGAGAGAGAGAGAGAGAGAGAGAGAGAGAGAGAGAGAGAAATGGAGTTGACTTGAGAATAAAATCTTAGAAATAACATCTTAAAATGAGAATCGATATATACATGGATATATAGCATCACTAGAAAAAGACAGTTGGTTATTCTCTGGGTGATAAGACATGTAGGAAAATATTTACATGTATAAAATAGAAGAACAAACCCATGAGAAGGGACAGCAGAAAGGTCAACCATAGCACATATTACATCAGAAAAAAATCAGCCCATTGGTTTATTTATCCACTGGCTTCAATGACAAGCCTGTGCCTTCCCTAAAAGGGTGTATCAAGCTATTTGTGATTTGACTTATCTCACTATTGCTTCTCTGCTGTAATACTTAGCAATCAGCTTTATGATTATGATGTGATCTGTCGAAATAACCACATTGAATTGTAAATCTGTAGGTCTCACATATTAGATATCTTCTCTTTGATGTATCATAGATACTTCAAATTCAGCATACACCAAAGTGGTCTAGTTTTCCAGTCATTTCTTTTTACAGAGATTTTACATCTTGGCTATACCACACATCCATCCCAACCAGAATCCCCAAAGTCTCACCTCATCTCATGTAATCTAGCAAAGAACACCCTTCACCCTCTATCTAGCTTTATTTATAATTCATTAAAGTGCTGTCCAACCTCATTGTTACCACCCAAGTATAAGCTACTTCATTCATCAGACCTTATTCTTACTTTTAACAGAGAGAACATCTTGGAAATAAATTGATACATCCATTTCATTTCCTAGATAGGACATAAGGATTATTGTCCCAATAGAAGACATGGATGAGAAGGACCACAAGAAAAACTTGTTCAGCTTTAAAGCTCAAAGCTTATTTGCTTGATCTCTTTAACTAGACAGGAGCCTAAAATTCCAAGCTTTTGGGGTGAGGAAGGGGGAGAGGGAGGGAGGGAGGGAGAGAGAAGGGGGAGGAGGGAGAAAGGGAGGGATAGAGAGACAGAGAGAGAGAGAGACAGAGAGAGAGAGAGACAGAGAGAGAGAGAGAGACAGAGACAGAGACAGAGACATGGAGAGAGACACAGAGAGAGAGATCATTAATCCCAGGATTAAGCACTACAGCTTTTATGTAGGATTATAGTACTTGATTAGACCAGAGGTAGCAGCAACAGATTATGACTGGAGAGATTACGTCTAGACTCATTTCTCTAGAATAGGTGAGCATGGTCTTGATTTTCTGTCTGGAACTATCTCAGTTATGCCTTACCTTCTAATTTAGAGAAAACAGGCAGAATAACATTGTGTGGAGCAGAAAGAAAGCTTGTGGGTGGCTTCCCAGTTACTCCCTGGGCTTTTGTGTAGTAGAGAAAGTTCTGGAAGATTTTATATGGGCTCTCTGAAGAGTCATGGACAGTCACTGAGGAGCCCAATAGAGATAAAGAATAGAGATGAAGGATAAAGAATATCATTATATTTCAGATAAATCACAAAGCCAGACTTCAGACAGTCATGAAAGAGTAACGACCAGATAACACTCAGGTACAAAGGAGGATACTGGCGCTGTCACCAAGCTGAAATAGAACAGCAGGCATTAAGGCCAACAGATGAAGAGTTGGTGGCAAGCAGAGCTGAGTAGCATTAAATTACCCTACCTACAGAGAGCAGTAGTGAGCATCCAGCATGCCACTTGAACACCTCAAATATACATATGTATGTGAGGAGCCCTTCCACTTAGGTTTCTAGGCCAACCTGATGAATATCTATTTTGACTGAGTTTTCTGAACCAAGACATTGTAAATGAATGGATATGAAATTTACCTGAAAGAGACAAGTATATAATGATACATATACACACGTATATCAGTTCCCACTGATAATGGGACTTATGGGAAAAATCAGAACAGCCATAATAAATAAAGTGGATGCTGACATTCTCTTTATACATCTAAGTATGGTATGAGAAAGCTCCTCTCAACTTTTAGCAAGAATGATTTGTTTAACACTGCAACACAAATTATTGCATACACTCTGTAGAAACCCTTCCTAGGATTTCTTTTGCCAATAATACTAGTGACAAAAAAAAATCTTAACTGCAGCCAATATGTCCTTTATAACTGGACCTCCCAGCTTCTTTGTTACTTCACAGATATGCTCTAACATAATGATCTTTTCAGAGTTTCTTGAAATTGTATTCCTTCAGCCCAGAATACAACTTCCACTGCTCTTCCCTCAACCCCAAATTCTATTTATCACTGAAGTCAGAATTCTTCCTTAGACAATCCTGCCCTGAGATTTTGCTTCCTAGGAAATTCTAGGTTACACAAACAAAATAATGTCCTTACTGCTGTAATCATCAAGATTTTATTAGGCTCTAGTGAATTTCTAAGAACCAGAAGAGAGTAGGCTGTTTCTTAAAGTTACTAACCTTGGGTGGTAGTTTTCAGTTAGAAAAAGATATGAGATAATGTATAAGAAACAAATATTTATCTTTGCTCATGATATCAGTGGATTCTGTGCAGGATTAGCTACCCACATGGCTGTTGGACCTGTGGCAAAGCAAAACAATATGGGTGGAATCATGTGGTAAAAGAATAAGGAACCAAGCAATCGGGGCAGAACCTGTAATCCTAACTACTAAGGAGGCTGAGATCTGAGTACGGTGGTTAAAATCCATGAGACTCTTATCTCCAATTAACCACCAAAAGAAAACACAAGTGAAGTTGTGCTTCAAGGTGCTTAAAGTGCTAACCTTGAGCAAGAAAACTAAGAGATAGCACCCAGGCCAAGTTCAAGCCCCATAACTAACACACAAAAAAGGGAAGGAAGAGCAAAGACACATTTCATGACAGTCAGGAAGCACCAGGGATAAGAACTACACCCCCTACTTTAAAGGCACACACCAATGAACTAGCTTCCTTTCAATTAGTTCCACCTCTTCAACATTTTACTACTTCCCAACAGCACATAGGCAGATAATGACCAAGACTCTAAAACATAAGCCTGGAGCATGCTTGTCTCTATTTTACACAGTTAGAATCTCTACAAAATCATTGGGTCAAATATAGATATCTGAGAATTACTGAACCAAAAAAAATCACTTCAAGAATGAAGTAAAATATACATCTATCTTTCTTAGAGAAGAGAAAAAATACTCATCGTATGTTGGGAACAAACTGTTGAGTAAGGGGGTAAGGAATTGACCTAGTGAAGGTGAGGAAAGAATATTTGGGACGTTCACATTCTGGTCCAGAAGATCTGATGCACAATAAAGAGCCCTCCCTGCACTGTGCATCCATGATCTTCCTAAAGCACACTCCACCCAAACCCTAGACCCTCAACTGCAGCTTTCACCCCAAACATATTCACACATGCCTCCATCTGCGCAAGAACTGTCTTCAGTTCACACAATGGCACACACAGGAATTCAAAAACCAGCTCTCCAGGAGGCCAAACATAAAAACAAAGAAACAAACCAAAAGGCCACAAGAAAAGAAAGTCAGAATGAGTAGGAATAAAGTGAAAGGTCATCTCCCAAGGGTTCCCATTTGGGAAGACAGGGTGCAAGGGGCTTAATTCTAGGAGAGAAATGAAATTGTTTACGGTAAGTAAAACTACAAAGAAAGGCAAAAACACAAGAACACTTTCTCACAGAAGACTTCATCGAGAAAACTTCTCAGTAATTCAGATGCATTTGAACTCCATTCAAGGGAATTTAATAACTAAGATGTCAAAGGAGCTTATTAGAAGGCAATCTTACCTCTAGGATCCTCTGACCTGTACCTCTAGGATCCTCTACAATGATGTGCCAAAGTATCTGAGCCAGGGGGTAGTGAAGAACTTCTGGCAACACAGCTTAATAAATGGATTCCTTGGCCCAGGGAAGTTGCTGAAGTAGTAAAATGAGATGCAGTCCAACAAAAATTAGGTTACACATGAGAAAAAGCTTGATAAAATATAGCCCTTCCCTAGAAAAAAAATCCCACATTATTTTCTACCAGATGGAATAGACTCACATTGCCTGTGCAGTTTTATCCTTTGAGGTTTCAGGTCATTTGGGGACAACTGACATTTGTGCAGCAGAAGAGTCACAAAGACTATATGTGAACCATCCCTCACCTGAGGGTGGTTTCCAGGGAAGCCAAGAATCTCCTCCTGTTCAAGGTGCTCCATACAGGCAGGCAACTGGAGATCAGTGGAAGACAAGCTAGCTCTCCCTAGCCAATAGTCTCAGAATGACCGTAGGGTTGAAAGAATGAAGTCACAGAGGGAGGAGGAAATACTTCAGGCCATTCTATTGCCCAAACCCAAGATGTGAACCATTTTCATCTTCACCACCCACTTCTATTCCATCTTTTCATCTATAGACCTAGCTATAAATAATCACCACAGCCAGATTATTATGAAGTAACAATCATTAACCATCAGAAACTCTGAGGGCTGCTATGACCTAACTCAGTGTGTCACTCAGTCTTGAACATTTGCAACCCTTGATATTTGCAGCCCCTATAAAAGACCCTTCAGAAACTCCAGATGACAAAATCCAGAGGTATTCTCAAGTGACTGGTCCAGTCTAAGAACACTGCTTAGGCCATTCAAGTTTGCTGTGTATAAGAGGCAGTCAGTGAACAGAACAGATTCCTAGGCAGAAAGAAGTTTGTAAAAAGATGTGTGCATATAAGCTGACAAAGGGGAAAATGAAATGGAAGGAAGGTTTTATGAAAGACTTTTTCCTCTTTGGTTCACATTTAGGATCTAAAAATTCAGGCAGTAGCCAGAAAGCTGAAGTCAGCAGTTACCTGTCCTCAGGTGGTTCTGAGACAAGAAAGAAAGGAGTGAATTCTGGGGGCTAGGGGCGTAAGATTGGGTCATTTGATAATTCTTGGCTTGAATCTATGAGGGTTTCCCTTCAGGTATTATCCTAAAGAAAGCTCCAGGCAACCTTGGCTGTTTCCTCACTTATCACTTCTTAAAGGTGAATCATTTAATGTGTACAGTGGCTGACTCTGTGCTAACGTTCAGATTCACACGCACCTTCTAATTATAAGAAGCAAGCCTCCTGGGCTTCTCCCGGCAAAAACTGAGAGGACGCCAACATTATTTTTGCTGTTACTGCAACATCCAAATAATTTTCCATCTGTTAGAGCCTCAAATGAAAAGGGCAATGACCATGAGTCAATGCACGCCCGCCAGCATGGGCAGGCCTTTAGTGTGCTCTTTAAAAAAATAAAATCACCCTTCCATTTGCTCTATCAAGAGGTAAGAAGAAAATTGAGCTGTGTGGAATTGGAGATGGCCTGAGAAGACAAGAAATGTACAAAACACCCATCAAGAGCTCTGCTTCCCTCTTGGAAAAAGGTACAAATGAGCTGACACATAACCAAGGGGAAGGAAAAGCACTAAACTAAAGCACCTGCTCACTCACTTCAAGGAAGGTAGAACAGAATGTAAGACAGACACACTCCTTGGATTGGGAGAGTAAATTTTACAACTATGAAGGAAATGTGATTGCAACTGGAAAAGTGTCATGGAGTGAATTGGGATGTTTCCACTCAGATCAGCTTCAAGACTTGGTTCAGCAAACGATCTCCATATTTCCCTAGGCACATTGAAAACCCTGAAGCACTTGCTAGGGCAAGCTTCAGAGTGACTGAACATATCAACATCAAGAGAATCTCCAGCTACAAATGTTCCTAAATGAATTATTCGTCACAGCTCGAGTGATAGCCACATATTACATCCATGTTAGAGTATGAGTCTGTCTCACATATAGCTAGATATTTCCAAAATGATATGAAAAATTATGTGGATTTAGAAGAGGGTAGTTAGGAGTACTGGCCACAAAATATCCACACATTCTTCAAATAATCCATAAATGTTCCTTAGTTATTTCTAGACTCACAAAAGGGGTGTGAGCACAATTAGAATAGAATGGTTTCCTCCCCCTTACTGGGATAAAGAATAATGATGTTTGTAAAATAGTGATAATAATAATGAAAAGCATTCACTAAGTAGTTTCTCAGAGGCAATCTGAGGCAGATGGAATCTGTCTTCCAGCCACAGTCAATGGGCTACACATCTTTAATCTCTTAGAGGACCTCTACAAATTATGAGCTATGGTTGGAAGTAAAAAGATCACAAAAAGATGACCATGGAGATGGACTATGTTTTGTTCATCTCTGTCTTTCTGTCTCTGGTCTCTGTCTCTCTGTCTCTGTTTCTCTCTCTCTCTCACTCTTTTTTCGGGGGGGGGGGGGATGGGGGTCATGGGGCTTGAAGTCTGGGCCTGGGCATTTTATCCTTGAGCTCTTCAGCTCAAGGCTACAGCCCAGCCCCTTAAGCTATGGCTCCACTTCCCATTTTCCAGAGGTTAATTGGAGATAAGAGTCTCAAGGTCTTTAGTGCCCGGGCTGGGTTTGAACTGGGATTCTCAGATCTCAGCCTCCTGAGATTACAGGTATGAGCTTCTGAGTCCAGCTGTGCGTGCGCTCTCTCTCTCTCTCTCTCTCTCTCTCTCTCTCTCTCTCTCTCTCTCTCTCTCTTTCTCTCTCTCTCCCTCTCTCTCTCTCTCTCTCTCTCTCTCTCTCTCTCTCTCTCTCTCTCTCTCTCAAAACAAACTCAAACTGACATAGAAAATTGTGAGCTCTTCTTTCAGTTAGTAGACATCTAAGTATAAATTCAATTTGGTTACACTTCCTAAAACAAATTTTTGCTTCAAACTGAGTGGCATGACCAATCAGATGTTCCTAAAATAAGGTGTCTTTATTGTTTTATAAAAGTCAAAATAGAGGGGCTAGGGGTGGGGCCTAGTGGTAGAGTGATTGTCTAGTATGCACAGAGCCCTGGATTCAATTCCTTGGTACCACATACACACAGAAAACGTCATGAGTGGTGTTTGGCTCAACTGCCAGAGCACTAGGCTTGAGAAAACCCCAAGGACAGTGTGCAGGCCTTGAGTTAAAGCCCCAGGACTGGCAAAAATAAATCAAAATAGAAACAGAGGGACAAAGGGTAAACATATGTCGCAATAGTAGTAACAGGGTACTTTATTAAAAATTAACTGTACAACTTGTGGATCAGGTGGGAGGAGAAAACTAGGAGAGACTGAGGGAAGGAGTGACATTGTCCAAATGGAAATGTAGTCTCTGCTCTGCCTGTCTTATATAACTGTAATGCCTCTGGGATTTTTTTTAAACATTTTCAAATAAATTAATTCTTAAAAAATCAAAATAGTACAGAAGAGAATCTGTGTGTGTGTGTGTGTGTGTGTGTGTTAAGAGCTACCAAATGACTTGCTATTGTCATGCTTGTACCTATTAGACCCTGAGCAACATGGCGGGGGGGGGGGGGGGTTGGCACATTTTTCCAGGATGCAGAGTATTTGGAAACTCTATAGTGGGTCCAAAAGGCACAAAGTATCTTGTGAATAGGGTCCTGCTTTACAGGAAAGACTCAGCCCTTTCCTCAGCAGCTGGGAAGTTGTCAGCCGTGGCATTCTTTACAAAGCTGAGTGGTTGCTCACTGCTGAAGTTAGGTTTCAAGCTCTTGGAAAAAAAATACCCTCACTGGAATGTTGAGCTAGGCAAAGACAGCAGATGCCATCACGTGCTTCAGAACCTTCTGGAAACTATTGGGAAGAAAATGACCCTTTTTCTACTAAATTTGCAACATAGCCATTCCAAGTCCTTTTATCCAGATCTCTGAACCTCCCCTTCGTACACCTTGACAGCAGACTAGAGATGATCCAATAGGCTATTGATCATATTCTCTTCTAAAGGTCATATTGGGGGGGATCATAAATGCCAGACAAACCACAGATTTCTCTAAGGAAGATGCACATTTCATTTACCTTCCCACTTAAGTTCATGCAGAGTTTTACCAAGACAGGAAGCCCTTAGAAATACACATTCCAACTTGAGTATCATTTTTTGAGGTTTCCTCAGTTAAAGGGATCTCCCTCAAAGCTAAGATAGACACATATGTAACAATTTTCTTAGATATGATTCTAAGCAAAAAATATCTGACAGCACACCTGAATGTCTTCTCATAAAAGAAGAAAAAAAGAGAGTTACAATACCGGTTTTTAGGACTAGTTTTTACCACCCCAGTGTCTATTTAGGTAGTAATGACCTGAACAAAGCTGAATGTATGGATACTGTGGTTATTATACGGGTGCCTGGCAATAAAAGACTATGCCTTAGCAAATAAAGAAACATCGGAGGTGGAGAAAGGTCAAGGAAAAAAGCAGATGAGAAATCAATGTCAAAAGAGATCACTTTATGAGCTTCAAAGGGAGCTACAATCATTGATTATAATATCACTAAAACAACACAGGCCCTGCAAGATCTGAAATTACATTTTCAGTCTGAATGTATAGAACATACTGCAGACCCCAACTGTGATTGTATCCATTAATGGCAGACCACTATAAAGGTGTGATTGAGATGGTCACAAGCAGAGGTGAACCCAGTTTTTCCTGGGTGTAGGTGATCAGGTGTCTGAGCAGAAAGGCTTTGGATTAGATTTCTCCTTCAATTTGAGAACTGGTAATAATTGGGAACCAGAACTAGCTTTCAAAGATCTTGCTGACAAATCACAAATATTTTTCTTTTTTTCTCATGAAGAATAAGGTTTGGAGTACTTAACTGACATACAAGGCATTCCTCTGAGGCTACTCTAGCCTTTTCAGAGCTCATCTAAAACAAGCAATTACAACAAGAACGTTCTGACTTTTAAAACCCAACATACTGATTTGGAGAAAAAGAGAATGAGGAAAAGGGTGATATTGGGTCAAGATGCATTGTACTCAAAAACTGCCATGTTGAATTGCAATCCCTTTTAAAATAAGAAAATCAGCCAGGCACTGATGGTTGACACCTGCAATCTTAGATATAAAGGAGGCTGAGATCTGAGTATCACCATTCAAAGCTAGCCCAGGCAGGAAAGTATATGAGATTCTGATCTCCAATTAACCACCAGAAAACTGGAATGGCATGTGGTTCCAAGTGGTAGAGCACTGGCCTTGAGCTGAAGAGCACAGGGACAGTTCGTGGGCCCTGCGTTCAAATGCCACAACTGACAAAAAATAGAAAAATGAGAAGAAAATCCAATATATTATTCTCAAATATGTCCACTCTTTCCTTTTACCTCCTCAATTTCATTTTGCATTTTTATTATGTTTATCTATTATTTCTTTAAGAAAACCTTGTGTCAAGGGTTGGTTTTCTGTCTTTTTTATTTTTAGAGCTTCAACTTCCTTTCATTTTTATTTATTTATTCAAAAGCATTAGAAAATAGAACCCCTCCAAAGAAGCAAGAGAACAGTGCAAACAATAACTACAATTCAATAAAATTTCCTGAAGTACAAAAATTTACCATGTACCTGAGATTTTTTTTGATGCCAAAAACCAGTAGCAAGGCACAGTCTTGTAAAATCCAAGTTTCTAGGCTAAAAGAATGCATGGATTATGTCATAAAGAAAATTAAAATACCATCAGATTTTCTGAAGAAATTGCTTGAGCTAAAGGAAGATGGAGCACCTTATTCAATATATCAGAGGAAAGATTTTTATACCCAGCAAAATTGACTTGCAATTTTGGAAGGTAAGACTCAGTTATAGGAAAGAACTCTAATGGTTCCTTTGAATTCTTTATAAGGAATATGTGTTTGACAATCAAAATGATTACAGATAATTGCTATAATGACTGGAGGTGAATATTAAATAAATATCTACCTATGGATCTAAGACTAAATGAGGATCTATAGGTAGAGAGCAGACAAATGAGATTATCTGATTATGTAAAACTAGCACAACTTTTTTTAATGACAGAAGGGGGGAGAACCAGATATTGAAAAAGATTTACTGTTTTCTGAGACTACTGCACTTGTAATATGTGCTAAATGAGCACATTGGGATATTCAAATGTTATTCACCCTCCATGTCCTTGATACTCAATTATCCAAAGGAAGAAAGAAAATGAAACTAGAAGGCTAAAGAAGTTAAAACTGCAGTTGCAAATTTCAATTGGGATATTGACATGAAGTCCTCGTGTGCATAAAATAAACAATGCCATGTGTTGTCCAGTCTTACCATCTCTAAAATGTTAACAAAAATTAACCAATCCTTTACCATCGAACCTCCCTAGCATTTGGTCTTTAAATGGTAGCTCTTACCTGAAGCAACCTGGGTCTCCAGGAGAACTGGCAAGTCCAACTCTAGAGCAGAGAATGTACGAGAAAAAAATGGAATGTCTTATATTAAAAGATAGCAGGAAAGCTGTCAAAGGCTTTTAACATGATGACACAGGACTTCAAAACCAACTTTCAGAGGTTCCTACTGGCTAAAGGAGGGATGAGGTGAGCTTCAATAGGGATTGCAGCCTTGCCAACCATCAACAGCAGCTTTGCCAAAACTATCAAACAATATAAGTAGGATCCAGTCTCAGATCAGGTTGCTGATTTGCAGGAAATCCAGGGGACAGAGGAACATTTTGGACTTCACTGTGGGTAATAGTGTCACTCACATAACTCAGGCTCAGAGAAACAATATAGAGCAAATGGCCTGAGTTCCTCAGAAGATAAAAGTATAAATAAATGGACCACAGGACTAAAACCAAACTATAAATTAAAGAGTGTTGAAAAAATTATCTTTTCTTTTGAATTGTATTTTATTATTGGGGTGATGTAAAGAGGGTTTAAGGTTACATTCATTAGGTACTGGTTACATTACTTCTTGAACATTGAGACCCCTTCCTATGTTTTTCTCCTAGTTTCCCTCTCCCCACCCCCTTCCAATCATCTTGCTTTTCCTATTCCCTTCCCTATTTCAAAGAAACAAATGAGCATATATACAATATCCCAGGTACCAAAGTTAGATACAGTGACAACATGAGATAAACCATAAAGAGAGAAACAAAGAAAAATAAGGAAGAGAGAAAAGAAATAACCTCACACAGTAGGTTGAGAACAACAAACACAAAAATGAAACAATTATTTCCCTATTGTGGAGTTCATTTTGCTTATCCTCATCCTATATGGCCATATACACGTAGCTACTAAAGTATGTGGTCCTCTGCAAGGAGAACCCTGAATGTGCACTACTTAATGCAAATGAGGGAAACCATGGAGCCTATGTTTCATGGAGCCTGGCTTATTTCATTTAAATTTATTTTTCAAGTGTTTCTATTTCCTTTTGAAAGGAGTGATGTCATTCTTTCTTATGGCAGCATAGAATTCGGATCTTCACTAGCCATATAACAGACAAAGGCCTCATATCTAAAATACATCTACAGCTCAAAAAATTGAACCTCTCAAACACAAGTCTTCAAAGAAACACCATCCCATTAAAAGAGAGACTTTTCTGAAGAAAAATAAGAATGTCCAACAGACACATGACGAAATGCTCAACATCTCTTTCCAGAAAAGAAATTAAATCAAAACAACTTTGAGATTCCACCTCATTCCAGTTAGGATGGCTATTATCAAGAAATCTAATAACAACAGATGCTGTCAGGCACGTGGACAAAAGGGAACATTAATACACTGTTGGTGGAAGTGTAAACTAGTTGACCACTCTGGAAAGCAGTATGGTGATTCTTCAAAAGGCTAACCATGACCCAACAATCCCACTCCCGGACATTTACTCAAATATCTAGAAACAAACTAAAGCTACCAGCACAGCCACGTTCATTACAGCATTATTTATCATAGCTAAGATATGGAACCAACCCAGATGCCCCTCAGTAGATGAATGGATCAAGAAGATGTGGTATTTATACACAAAAATTACCTTTTTAAATGAAAAAATATGGTGTTTGGAAATGCACAATCGTGGTATATTTTTAGAGTTGTTAGAGATGTGATTTGTGTGACAATATCTGCCTAGCATGCACAAGGCACTTAGTTCAAACTCTCATAGCTTGAAAACATTAAAAAGAGAACAGAAAGGAAAAGAAAAGAAATGAAAAAAGGAAAGAAAAGAATCAGTGTATGGTGGCACACTGCTATAATTCTAGCACTTAGGAGGTTGAGCTAGGAAGAACCAAATTCATGGCCAATCTGAGATGTTGCAAGAATTTGACTATTCTAAGCACTTCATGTTTTGGTTGTGGGGCTTGAATGCTGGACCAGGGCGCTATCCCTGAGCTCTTCAGCTCAAGGCTATTGCCCTATCCCTTGAGCCACAGCATCATTTATGGTTTTCTGGTGGTTAATTGGTCTCACAGACTTTGGTACCTGGGCTGGTTTTGATCCTCAGATCTCAGCCTCCTGAGTAACTAGGATTACAGACATGAGTTGCAGAGCCTGGCTTATTCTGAGCATTTGTACATACATACATACATACATACATACACACACACACGTACATACACACACGTACATATACACACATGTAAAATATAAAGAAGCCAATGAAATAATTCATATAAGATAACTTCAGTAGGGCACAAAGAAATTCATTGGCTGGGACACATGATGGAGTTGGGGTTGTTTAAAAATTCCTATTTCTTATCTTAGCTAGTATAAAACACTTATAAACTATACATATTCATGTGATATTTATATAATGCAAGTTAAATACATAATTCAACATGCCATGCACTTGTATCATGTGGTTTTTCTCTATGTGTGTTTTATTCACAGTGGGTTTTTTGTTGTTGTTTGGTTTTTTTATCAAGCTGGATTTTTACTACTCTCTATTTTCCCACTGGTAAGGCATTATAAAGTCTGTAATGCTAGAAAAAATAAAAGCTACCAAATGATGGCTGAAGTCTGGAAACCATAACTCTCTTACTAGACTATGATGGAAAGCCACTGGCTATGCCATGTTTATCAAAGCAAATTCATCCAGACACCCTTGCCTGTTCAAGCATCTACATCACTCCATTTCTTAGGAATAGGCTAGGACCCAAGAGGAGAGAGTGAACTTTGAGTTATAAAACTTAAACAACAAGGAACACAAGCTAGAGAGACAGACAGACAACAGGGAACAAATGCCTGATGTCTGAACAGTCAAAACAAATTTAGAGCAGAGAAGATGGAGAAGAAATCTCTTAGAAATGAATGTGCTATGCTCATTATTCTATTTCAAAATAATCCACCCTTTCATAGCTGGTCCTTTTTATTCCGTATGCTAAATATTTTTAGTGACCATAAAGAATCGGCATAAGGGATCTTGAGCATTTGGTTCTGTATTTTTCTCAAAAAGTCTTAAGTTCTTCCTTTCCAAATTGCCCATCTAGTGGGACTTTTAGGAGTTAATAATGTGTAAAATGCTTCTTGTTCAAGATAAAGGCAAAACCAAACCTTTTAAAATCACTAGTGTCACAGTTAGGATAAAATAGCCTGCCAATCACCAGACAATAATGCAACCTGCCATGATAAATGCACTCTTCCCCAATTCCTTGAGAAATAAAGAGAGAAGTAGCAAATCACAACAACCAAATCTGATCCCAGAGAAGTAGATAATATAAATTCAAGGCATTAAATGCACGTAAATAAGTCCTAAATGAACTGGCATAATACAAACCTGACATGAGCCCTGTCTCCAGGGCTGCTTTCATGCTTCCTAATCAGAGGAATAAAAAGCTCAACCCTCCCTTAAATATGGAATGAAAACACAGTTGCACTGGTCTATAGGAAAGGCAAGTCCAAATTCACAAAGGTTTTATTAAAACAGGAAAAGGTCAGTCCTTTTCCCCCAAAGGAATGTCTGGGGCTTGTAGGAATTATTACTCCAAGATAGTTGCTTTATTAAATTCACCACAGAAATAGGAAGACATGGCCAGGAGAAGCTCTAGTCACCCAAGTTTTACTTTTGTCTGGCTTATGCTTTGCCACAATCTAAATTTAATGCAAAGATACAAGGAATCGGCTCTGTATAGACAAAACCGGATATATTTTAGAGCTGAGACTTTTAAAATGAACTAGAAATTAGGCAATTAACTAATCCACTAGTGATAAATATATCGCATTTGCTCGTCCCACAAAATAAAACCAAGTGGGCTCAGCTGAAAAGGATAGGGCCAGGGGAAAAATATCTATGGAAACTTCATTGCAGACCAAGGATAACCACTTTTCATCAACATTTACTCTAGTAAATATCAAGTGTGAGTTAACCAATTCGCTGAAATGAACTTGGAGAGGGAGGATGGCCCAACACTGTCTTGTTTAACAAACATTTTTCAACATGGGCAGTCACAGAGAAATCTCAAACTGAAGTTAAGTGCCAACTTAAAATGGATTCTTGAAACACCCCTGACGTGTGAATTAATTCTACTTGTATTAATATTTGGAATGTCACGCAGGGTGCTGGCAGCTGTTTTAGCGTGACACTTTGGCACTGTCTCCACTGAATTTTTATCACAAAAGGGATGACCATGTTTTTTAGGGCTATGCCATACAAGGAGAGAGACTTTCTAAGGACAGGAGGAGGAAGGGAGAAGAGCTAAACAAAAAATTCTCCCCTGGTCTTTGTCTGTTAACTACCTTAGAGATTCAATAGCAAGCCACATTTTGATGTGAAAAGAACAGGGCATTTTATTAAATTTCAGTGTGGTTAAGAGCTTGTCTCTTTACATTTCAGATCATCCCACCAACAGAAAAGTCAACAGGACCAAAGGCCCCCAAAACAATGCTCATTATACAGGTACCCCCCCCCCAAAAAAAAAACCCAACCTCTTGTGAGGAGGTTACCAAAGGAAGGCAGCATCTGGCAGGGAGGTTCCATTGTCAGAGATAGAAATCTGACTTTCAGGAAGGCTTCTGTTTATATACACACAAGAACAAGGCTGGTTTGGATCGGTGGAAACTAGGCAGAGACCAGACCTCGTTTTGGGTCCATAATGTATTTTTCTGAACATCTAACTCTTATAGCTTAGCGATGAAGATATCACCTGGTTTGGGGTTGTTTTTCTTTCCCTTGTTGCCTTTCTTGATGAAGGAGGGGGTGAGGAGGAGGAGAAAGAGGAGGAGGAGGCAGCGGCATGAAAATAAAGTCCATGCTACTTCATTAACTATCAACATGGAGCTGGGATGAGCACCCATAGAGCTGTAACTTCAGAATCTGTTCTGAGTATCTCATCCAGGGATTTGGCATTTGGAGATTTTGTTACCCCTCCTCTTCCCTCTTTAATGGGTTCTAGAAAAAGCCTAGGAGATTGCAGTTTCAGCAGACAGGGAAAAGAGAGTTGATATGCTTTACATAGTTATTTTTATATTTAATCCAAGAGCAAGAGAGGACTAAGCAACCCAGCTGACTCTAAAAAGCATTTTAGGAAGCTGGCAACCGAACAAGCCACCTCCTGCTATCTCCTACTGTGAAGTAACTGTATCCTGGGTATAGATATGTTCTTCAAAGATATCACTAGCACAGATAATGAAGTTAGTGCAGCAAGGCAGAGACAGGCTTTGAAGTATGGATGCAGTTGGTGGGCCAGCCTTTCCCTCACCAGAGGGGCTAAGCCCACAAGCTCCTCACACATGTTAACCATCCCATGACCTTTAGTCCAGCTTCATTATCACATCATTTATGTTAGCCAATTTTGTACGACCCACCATAAAATGCATGGGGTATGAGCTAGGGTAGAGGGAAGAGGCTCGTAGTTAGATTTCAGTGGAGTAAATAAAACCCTTCCAGGTGAAAAGCGAACATTCCAGGAACTTAGTTCAACTATTGAAGGCGAAAAGCATGCTGGGGAAGGAAAGATGACCAGCTATCTCAGAAGCCATTCTCTGGAGTATATACAAATATAAGTTATCAGAAGTGCTTCAGTAAATATACACATATCCATATAAACATGTATCTATATATACTATGCATGCATACACTTATATACATACATGTATACTTACATGCATGTAGCATTCATAATGATACCAGGTGTGAGGACCCCTGCTGGTAATCTTAGCTACTCTGGAGGCTGAGATCTGAGAATCACAGTTCAAAACTAGCCAAGAGACTTTTAATAACCAGCTAACTTACCAATGAGCCAGAGAGGGAGGTGGGGTAGAGCACCAGCCTTGAGCAAAAGAGCTAATCAAGAGCATGAGACCTGGAGTTCAAGCCTCATCCCAACCAGCACAACAAACAAATAAAATGGGATACCACTTCCAGAGCCTTATTCAAAAGACTGACAGAAAGACTTGGATTTTACTTTCTGCTTTTTCTGAAGTTTACTGAATGCAACAGTAATTCTAATTCTAAGATTTGAATATGCAGACTAGATTTTATTTTAGAGAAAATACTAACACAAGTGTCTGTATGCACTTGCAAGCCAGTCACTAAATCTTTCTTTGCTTTGTATTTACCTTCACTTATTTTTCACGCCATACCTCTATTCTATATTGGTATTCTTTTTAATCCTTTCATTTTGAAGAGTAAGGCTGATCAATGTCAAAACAATCTGCGCCAAGGTCATGAGCTAGCCAGATGCAGCACACAGGTCTCTCTCTACCAACTGGCAGCCACAGGGGGAGATATCTCAAAGTCGGTGCAGTCCTTCCTGATTTGGGAAAATTCACCTGCATTCCAGACCTTTCCTCCATAGGAAACAAAAGTGATGGAAGCCAAGAGACTGTGTAGGGCTGAGTTAATATGTACAAAACACTAGAAGTCTTTCTCAATGCATGGGTATGCCTTGCAAATTGTATTTGAACTTGATGAACAAAATAGACTACATAAACTGCACGAATGTACCAGCGTTTAGGCACAGAGAAAACCCATTATGAATAAATGTTTTAATCCAAACAGGATAGAAAACATGTGACCTGGGCCTTTTCTCTCTCACTCCGTGCCTGAGCCCATTTATGCAAGGCTCTACACAAATACCACAAGCCTGAATGAGGAAGGAGGAAAAGAAAAAGAAAGAAAAAAGAAAAAAAAAAAAGAAAAACTGGAGCAAGGAATACCCTCAACAACCCCTGTACATATCACAAAGAAAACAAAGAACAGAATGCCACTTCCCTCAAGTCAAGTACTGGTTTCGGGGATTCTACAACTCCTTGACAGTAAGCCCTTTTATGTTAAGAAAAAGGCAGAGGTGTTTGAACTGCTACTAGAAAGATAAATAGCATTGGATATCCATTAGTGCCCTATAAATTCTGCTGCTCACAATGCTGATATATTTCTAGTGATTTGCAATGTTTTCCTTTCCAGTTTTTTTTTGATGGAAATTTAGGTCTAATACAGAAAACTGTGTGGGCAAAGATAAGATGTCTAGCTATGACAAATCTTATTCCCTAGACCCCACCCCCCCAAACCCTAAGAAGATATGAAAGCAGAGAATTTAGCTAACTTCCCAGTTCCTACAGAAATCCCCACTGGGAATAAGACTTTGAACCTGACATTTCCAGGGGAAAATCCACAGTGAAATGTATCGATGGAGCATCTCCCATGAGGCCCGCTTTGAGAATTTTCTCTTATATTTTTACTAAACATCTGTGGTTCAGACTCACCCGGTTGATGGCATTTGAAGAAGGAGGCCCTTGTCACTATGGAATAGGACTCAGAGGACAGTCAAATGGAAGGTGAGAGCCACAGGAGGAAAAGGCATTGTGTGTGGACAAGGCTAGGGCTGTTTTGGATCCTTACTCTGTCATTTACCCACAACCTGAAGACCAGTTTCATCAAGAACAGGTGTTGGAGAGGGTAAGACAAGTGGGCATTGGCCCAGGTGCAGAACTGGCTTGTGTAACACACAATCTTGGTTCCTTTTTTTTCTCCTTCCTCTAGAAGCAAGTATAAACCTACTTTATGAGGGCAATTCTGGTTTCCCAGAGAAACACTTGTGCACAATTACCACCATTGAATGATAGCTTGAGCCACCAGGGGCATTTAGAAAACTAAAGCCAACCTCTTTCTAGATCATCTGTTGTCAGTCTCTTGACCCTCACATTTCCAACCAGGAACTCCTTATATTCCCACATGGCTTCAGAATCTGTGGGTGAAGTTATTATATTCACCCCTCTCCCCCAGTGAAATTGCTGGAAGGCTTCACTAAATTGATACCAGGACCTGCTTTGGGGCCCTGTCTTGTGTATACAACAAGCTCTGGCTAAAGTCGTAGCTGTGGAAATGGCTGTGGCACTGCTTGCTATGAGCTGTTCATGTATTTACCACACATTGGCTATATTTTTACTATCTGTATAAACATGTGTGGTACATGGCCTCTTTCTAGATTGACTCCTCGGAGACATAAGGGAAATTCTTAATCATAAAACTAGTCAATTGCAAAAATAGATAGATAAATCAGGAAAGTACTTAAGCCACTCACTTTGTCCTTTACCTTTTTGTCTAGAGAGAAACTTCCTAATGTTGACACTGCTGATATTTTAACAGTACTTCCTTGTTGGCTGGAGGGGAGGGAAGGTTGCCTTGTTTAGTAGCTTCTCTGTGCTCCACTCACTAGAAAACCAGCAGGATTTTCTTCTTGGCAATAAACTAAAATGTGTCCAGATTTTGCCAAAATAAAGGTTGCTTGGGGGATCAATTACCTGTAGCTGAGAACTGGGTCTGGGCTCATCTTGAAAGGAACCACTGAACCATACATCAAGCACCCTAAAAACACATCAAAACGATTTTATGCCACGGATTTCACTTATTCCACAAACAGCATTTCACTAGCAGCAGAGTGAAACCAAAGCCTGACAGGGAGAGGCTGAGCACTAACAAGATACGGTGAGCAAAGTAGCCCAAACTTCTTCACATATGCAAACTCAACATTTAATTTTCTGCAAGATTACCCACAATAATTACAAAGTTTCTATAATACAGTCTTAAAAGCTTGGAACTATGAGATCCATAAGAATTGATACTTTATCTTTTACCTCTCCTGTGCCTGTGAAACATAGCAAATGAGTGAAGGCAATATTTCACTCTAATTTCTAGGGGTATTAAAGTGAAACTTGACTAAGATTAAGTTGGTTATTAAGTAATCCAGTGGAGGAAAATACAGAGCAAGCCTGTTATATGTTTGCAAGTCGGAATGTATGTGTAGTGTACATGATAACCAGTGGTTGGACACTATAAAAGTAAAGTTGAAGTATTATGAGATAGCTGTTGCTGGTTAATGGTGGCTTGAAAACAAAGAGTTGACACCTCTGTGACACCAGGTCATCCAGTCTACCAGTAACAATACAGTACTTTTGAGGCATCAGGAATAGCTTGGATGCACTTTGTACCGGTAATCTATAGTCTAATGCTGGCTATGGCAGATCAACCTGAAGATCTCTGAGCCATTACCAAAAGACATCACTTCCTTGTTATAATCTTCGAATTAAGCCAAGTCAAGAAATCCATCTTAATACACTATTGTCCTACGACCTTATTCACTGGATATTAATAAAATAAAGCTCATAGGACAGAGAAGACACACTCACTTCCCCTTCTAACAGCCACATGACTAAGAAAATTTTATTCCAAACCACAATAAAGAGTAGAGAAAGAAAAGGCAAACAAATTTCAATTAAGTATTAGACCAGATATTTTCCCTGTAAGGATATTAGTTAATTTAATGAAAGAATTCTGCACCATGTTTACAAACACTGGATTTCATTTAGCTGTCCCTTCCCTTTCCAACATGATGCTATAGATTGAGACTATTTTCCTATTATCTGGTAAAGTGGGAGAAACTGTACATGTGAGAGAAACTTACACATACACGTGGGAGAAGCTTACACGTACAAGGCCATTTCCCTTTGTGCTTGAAGCTACCTCAAGTGCATCTCCTGAGACAAAGGGGTATCCCTACTCTACTGTGTGACTTCAGAAACAGAGATTTGAGAGGAGCACAACACCGCACACTGGGCATAGAGCCTTTTTCTGACTCTCTCCTCTGGCTCTTTCCCCTACCCTCTTGCCTTCAGTTTTCAATTAAAGACAAAGATATAACCTTTGCACCACCTTAGAGCCTTGAAGACCATACTCAACATGAGAAATGACCTTACAAGCATTTATTGTTGTTATTGTTGTCGCTGTTGTTATTGTTGAGCATCTCAGGGGCATTTTCCCTTTTCCAGTTTCTTTCATATTCTATCTACAGTTCAAAGCTCTATGAACTCTCTTCCCATGATTGGAGTTTCTAAGAGGTGGAAAATAACCTGGAACTAAGTAGTATAAAACCTCATTTCTAGTATTTGCTCTCTATCTTTGTCTCTCTGTCTCTTTTTCACATACGTACACGCACACACACACAGAGTTTGGCTATTGTGAACAAGACACCTAAGATACCTAATCTTGCTTTTGCTAACTCAGCTATAAAAGAAGTGTGAAAATTTGTGACTTCCTAAACTTTCACAACACATGGGTTATTAAAAGGAAGCTATTTTACATGTTATTTCAGAAACAACAGCAAGAAAACAATGATTGGATCAACCTTATCCCACTTTACTCACATGATTCTATGATCATCAAAAGGGAAAAGGAAATTCTCATCACCTTTTCTTTTATTCAATCTATCTCTCCGCCTCCAAAAGTCTAAACACCAAGACTGGTAACTGGACAGGCAGCTTCCAATTGTTTACTCAGAAGAGCTTTAGTACCTTTGACTCATAGTCTCATTTCAGTGATGATATTTAAACTGGCTGAAAAAAGTCATCTGACCTTGACATTGACCTTGAAAAGTACAATGATTTTTCTTTTACTTTTGGGACTGCTTCTTACCACGTCTTATTTCTCACCCAAGTTTGATATATCATTCCTATTCCTGGTCCCCTATACCTACCCCAACAAAACAAGCATGCACTGTGAGAAGTATGAATCTGAAGGGAACTCCATCTGCTCCTCAGAGTGACAGCTACATTGTGGGATCCAGCAGCAACCATCTGGGGAAAATGCCATACCTTCTCCTAGACCCCAGGCAGCTACAACACAAGATGACACAGGGTCTTTTCCATTGCCTATCCTAGAGTCTCGCAACTCTCCCCCATGCCTAGCTTAGAGCCCATGAAACATATCACATTGCAAGCCATAGCCCTTCTAGACCTTAAAGACCAAGGGATAGCATTCCACATTTGAAAACAATAGAACAGTGGAGAAAAGGAACACCCTTCTATTTCATCTCTTCATCTCTCAGCATGTCCCTTCCTGATACATGCAGGTGTGATTCTCCTCCATCCACATGTACCTTGTTCTTAGAAGTTGATTAGGTGAAAATCACACTAATTAAAAAAGACTGCCACAGTAAACAGAAAATTCTTTTTTGGGGGGGTGTCAATTTGTAAAAGAAAAAAAAACAGCTTTCATGATTGTTATATCTTCCTAGAATCACAGGAAAACTATGTGGGAAAGAATATATAGTTCAGTTTCATAATCTGTAAATTCAAAGAGAAATGTAACTGGGAGTAGTCTCAAGAACTTTCTTAATATCAATTATATAATTAAAAGCTATTTTTAAATTAAGAGGATTAAATTGTACTGTACAGTTGATCCACTTTATAGATATAGATCTAATCCATGCCTGGGCTATAAAAGTACAACAGGACTTGAAAGTCTGCAATATTGATATCTGATAAAGGATAAAGATTGTTGTATTATTTATCCTCTTGTCACTGGTTCTACATGCTTTTATTTTCCTCTGCACTCTTTTCTCTGTGTTTATATCACTTTCTTTTCTATAGATTCGCATGAAATACTGTAGGAGTCGGAATCTTTGCTGTCAAAGTGGCTGCTTGACACAGCACCACCATTTAAAGGATAGCTGCCATCTTACAAGAAGCTGTTTCAGTTGTGCCACATCCTCTTCCAAGAATTGTTTATGTAAAGGGTAAGGGCATGGCTCAAGTGGTAGAATACCAGCTGAGTAAGAAATGTTTTTCTGACAAATTCCTGCTTTGGCCAGTTGTTCTGGTTTAGGTTGATTCCTGAGATAAGCGTGAACACCTTCCAAACTAGCCAATTGTGTTACATTGTTAACCTAATTTCTGATCTATCAGAACAAAGGACTGAAACATACATTGAGGATAAAACCTACCTTGTCTTCTTGCTAAGCATGCTTGAACACTTGGCTTCTTGACAGTAGCACCAGAAGTAAACTATCCCTTGGTATACTCCATTTGTGTTGCTCTCCTTACTTCCATGCAACACTTCAATGTCCAAAGACATTTCCAACACCCAAGAGCTATCACACTATGTACTGGATATAAAGACAAAGCTACCATCATGAAAAGCTCAAATCCATCATTCCTAGTTGGGCTATTCAAGCTGACTAAATGTAAATGAGGATGGAGATGCTACCAGATCTGCTTTCAGAACTGCTTGAAGGTGAAGGTAAACCTCCCATCCCCCCAACACATTTCTTCCTCCTCTTTGCTCTCAGCTTTCACTCCAGAGAGTCAACTATTCTAATAAACACTACAAATTGTCTCCAACTGACTGAGGTAGGATGCATGTGCATAGGGAAGAGTTGCCTCCAACATGTGGACTTAGCTATGTGGACTTAGGCAAATTTCATCACATCTTGAAGGCTATTTGTCATTTATAAGATAAGGGCAGGTGAAATTTTCTAGGAATAAGAGTGATGACAGAATTGCATCAATGAAATAACTGTATAGATCACATGGCACAGTGCCTATTTTAATACTAACTCATACAATAAAAACAGCTGCTATTTTGTTAAAACTAAAAGCTGGTTTTATGTATGAATGACATTGTGACTAGTTTAATACTGGAAATTTTGGAGGAGAATTATAAGTAACTTTAGGACAAAAAAACACTACTAGTTATTAGCTTTTACCCAGCTCATAACGTGTATCAGATATTCTTCCTAACATTTTGCTGTGTGATCTCTTTTAATCCTCACCACAATCTTATGCAGGACCTACCATTATTACACCAATTTAAGGGGGGTGGGGAATGGAGAGTGAAAGTGGCTCTATCACTACAGAAAGTTGACACAGAATCTAGTTCCAGAGCTATGATATAGAAGGATCTTCAAGAATCATATTCCTCCAGAAAAAAATGGCATCTTCTAGACCAGTTGCAATGCTAATGGTAATTTTTTTCAGTGATATAGTTATGGTGTCTACTGACAACTTTCTTCTAATTTAACTGAGCACAGTTGTACTTCTGATGGCATCACTCTCACTCTAACCTTCACATTTCTTCCCTGGTGGAGGGAAAGAAGCAGTCAATCTGGGTCAGGTTTGAAGATCCGTTATAATTCTGGCTAGAATGTATATTCACATCATGCATCAGCATGAGCATCTGTCATCACCACCACCACCACCAGTATCATTACCACCACCACCACCAGTATCATTACCACCACCACCACCACCACCATCATCTCCACCACCATACTACAACTCATTGATAACATTCTGCCAAGCATATGGTAACTCTTCGCATACATCTTCTGTATGTGTGACAGCAGAAGGAAATATTGGAAGCCACTGAGCTACACAATTCCAGATGGATACCTAAGGCCTTTTTCTTATAACTCTCCCATGAACAATGCCCCTGCCAATTGTGAAAAGGAAAGAGGATTTACAATATTTTCTGATACCCAACTTGAGTCAAGACCTGGATTAGGCACTTAACATATATAATCTTATTTAATCCTTGAAACAAACCTAAACTGTAGGCATCACAGATATTTCAACCACAATTGTGGGGCACGTCACATCAAGGGTAAAAGGCCTACCTCATGGCCCAGTGCTCACTTCCTGGTTTTGGAGATCCAACCTGCCTGTCTCCTGGTTGGGAGGTTTGGCTATGGTTTGTGTGTAAAATAAGGTTACCTCGACCCCATGGATTGGCCCCACCGCCCTCTCTGACCCCACCTACCTACTTTTATGTTAATAGACAATCCTGCTTCTTACTTTAGCTCCTGGTATCTTCCCATTAAACTAGTCTGCTGTGACATTCTTCCTGGCGCGTCTGTGTCTTCCCTCTGGAGAAGGGAGGGCTAGGTGAAGGCGGCCAGCTGGCCCTATCCTTTCTCAGTCTTGGTCTCGTCTTAGTTGGGGCGTGTTCTCTTTGCCCTTCCTGCTGGTCAGGAGGCAAAGAGTGCTAAAAACTCCGACACACAATTTCACAACAAAGCAAACTACGGGCTGGAATGGTTAAGTATTTTTTCCCATGGGTCATTGAACTGCTTTGGAATTTGAGCCAAGCATATACAATTCTTTTGAGCATCTTTAAGGTAGTCATTCTTTCCAAAATTATTTTTCCTCCCATGAGGTAAGTTCTTTCCTCAGAAGTCTATTCCACTATAAGGCAGGTATCTCCAATAGTAGTAGTAGTAGTAGTAATAACAATAATAATAATAATAGCAA